>NC_092628.1:35934177-35971973 GCF_039555335.1 Amphiura filiformis
AAAAGCATGTTTATAGTGGGAACAGATGTACAGTACTTTGGCATATAATTGTGGTCACAAATTGTCTCCTCACTATAAAACCAGCCCGGTTAGGAATTTACCGTACATAGTTTTGGTTCCAGCTGGCTTGTTCTCCTTTGTCTTTGACAGACGAGCACAAGCCGGCTGGGAACAGGACTATAGCGTGTCTCAGACTTACACCATGTTGGATTTTGCAGTGGTAGATTCAAATGAGTGCGTTTACAGCTGTTTACGCATTGCCAGCATATGGACAAATGACCCTACACAACTAGAGACACACTATAGCAGGCCTTCTCAACTAGTTTATTTGAAGTGCCAACTGCAAAATTTCAGTGATCATGAAGTGCCAGCATGGTAAGGGAGACTGAGGACTTTGTGAGTTAGAGCGGGCGCATAGCGGGTATGGTGCAGTGGTGAAGCTTTATCGGGGGTCCAGCGTGCAGGGGGCAGCGTCCCTGGAAGCTCCTGGATTTTAAGGTTTTTTAAAGGCCCAGATTTGTTCAAGATTTATGTGAAAAAAATATTAAAATTAGCGGGAGCCACTTCGTGCGCCACTTGGACTGATTCCAAGCGCCACAAGTGGCGCGCGCGCGCCGCCAGTTGAGAAGGCCTGCACTATAGAATATACATGTATAAGAACTGTCTGTTAAGATTATCAATATTGTCTGCAGCAAATCATCAAATTCAAACCTGATGAGTCTGAATTGTTTCCGAAAATCCAATGGAAATAATGATCAGTGTGTCTATATGTGACCAGCTCCTACAAAACCTGGAACAAGTTGTCAGACATGTTTTTGAGGTATAGGTTTTTAAAGATGACATTCCCATAAAAAAAAATCTAATTTTGGAATTAAAATTTCATGGTATTTGACTGTGGGACTTAGTGGACTTTTAAATCCTTGAAAGTACTTATTAAAAAGAGGGTTATTTAATCAATAAATTACAGTTGAACTATAATCCCTATTCAATCCTGTGTAAGGCAGGAAACTAATTGGCCCATTACTCAGAAATACAATTTTATCAATTTATCAATGTATCATTTACAAAATTATCCATCTCTTGAAAAGTATTGATGCTATTTATATAATGTTGGTGTCAGTTTAAAGCTTATTGTCAAATGCTTACCTTTTTATTCAAATTAGGGATGGGTTATTCCTTTATTTTCTAGTACCAATGGCACGCACATGAGGTAAAACAGCCCAAACATGTCAGAAACTATGCATTATTTCGACATATTAGTGTTAAATAATGAATGTTTTCTTCAGATTTTGTTACTTTCAACTGTTGATTAGCATTGAAAAATGGAAAATTGAAGGTTGAAAATGACTTGCGTGTTACACGTTTACCACAATTGCTAAACGTTTAACGGATCATGCGTGCGTTTAACGGTACATGCATTTAATGTTCACATGCCTAATTCAAATCATGAAATGTTAAAAATGCAACTTGTTCCTGGTTTTGTCAGAGTTTGTCACATATTCTTGCATAGGCTGTGCATCTTGACAAATATTGACAATTTGCAATCATTCAAAGAAACCTGATTTCATTCATACATTTCAGGGATCCCCAATCCCCATATTTGACCATTGACATCAAAATGTAAATATATTTTGTACTAATATGATTTGCTGTCTAATAAAGTTTGTGATTGGTGTATAGCCGCAGGCCATTCATAACGACTTACGTGACTCGCTATGGCTCTCTATAGGCATCTTGCATTATACCGAGCTGGGCGGTGGATTTAAGCATTTTTGTGAGGAAAGCAGCAAAAATATATAATCAAAAATGTGTGTAGCAATTTTACGATATATGGACAAAATGTGAATGTATTGCAAATTGCGATGCCATATCACTTAATATGGGCTCTGACTATAAAGCAAGACCAACTCTTATGTGAACTGTATATGGGTTAACAAAAACATTCTTGTTGATAAAGTTGAGAAAAGAAAACATTCCTTCAGGCCCAAATGTGCAATTGGCCATGCAGAAGCTAGGGTAGTCATGCTCATGATTTTACTTTTATCTGTACTTGTACAATAATAAATTGAAGTACATGTATAATATATATCTTTTCATTCCACACAGTATGGTCATTTGGAATGTTTGGGTTGGCTTGTCCATGAGACTGAGTGCAAAAGTGAACTTCATCCACAGGATAATAGATGGTCACTGTTACATGTTGCTGCTAGATTTGGTCAGGTACGGTATTCAATCATCTTTTCAGGTTTATTTACATAGCCATGTACATGTAGGTCTTGATTTCTTTCTGGCAACAGGTCCACTCAACTATTACTACACCATCATGCTGAGGCCGAGTTTGAACATTATTATGTTTTGATGAATCCAAGTGTGTGAAAATATTGGACCCAAAACATTGTTCATAGAACATAACTTGGAATTAAATTGGAATTAACCATTTGTGCATCAGTTGATTTTTTACTTTTGGCACCAAAAGTAATCACAAAAACAGGTGGTCACGAAAGCAGGCAAAATTTGTTATAGTACATCATTGAACTTTTGATTTGTTCGAAAGGAAGCTTAGAATTACAACTTACTTGTAAAACAAGTGAAACTGTTCAAAAGTATGGATCACAGATATATTGTCTCTCAATTACAGTAGTAGTTGAAACAACTCTGTTTATGTTTTCATTGGTTTTTTTTCTTGTTCTTTTCCTGATTTTTAGGAGCAATGTTTGCGCTGGTTGTTGGGACATATGCAAGTTGCTGATGTACCGATAGAATTGATAGACCATAATGACAACACTCCTGGCCATTTGGCTGCCAAATATGGTCATCTTAAGTGTTTACAGGTATTTATAAGTTAAGGCCTGAATAAGGGACAGATTTCTTGCTACTTATCAACTCTTAAGATATATACTTGCTTGAAGCTGATAAAATGCAACCTTTTAATATTTCCTCCCATTTCTCGATTCGAAAATCATTATGTCACTCTTTCCCACTCTAAAAAGTCACATGGCTCAAGACAGCTGAAGTAAATGGGCGGGAAATATGAGTCAGGAATGCTCAAATGCAAAATATTGTGATTATGTGTGTGACGCTGTGCAAACCTGCGTATGTCCAATGCTGTTTTTGGCACACTAAAAGCATACATTTTTAATTCATTAGTGCAAAAAGATGCAAATTAAGACCATGCACCAGATACAGCTTTTGCAAGCATGAAAGTCTTACCATTTTCAAAGGTAAGGATGTTTTGTGCATAATGTTGATATTTATTTACTAAATAAAACATTGATTTCTCAGAGTTTTGACAACATTGTGCAATTACCTTGACAAGATGAAAGACTTGCGTAAAACATGCAAGCAAACGGTAAATACAAAAGTTTTAGGACTTTGTGTATACTTTTCAACCCTCCCCCCATGCAGTTCCGGTTATGGCTCTGGTAGTTGGGGAAGGCATGTACCCCAATCGAGCTGAAAATTTAAAAAATCACATAGGAAAATTGCCAAAAAAACTGGCTTGTACCCCTCCCCCAATCAGGCCTGGTGCCCCCCTCCAATATGATGACTTGCGCTACACCACTGTGTAGTTGGTTCCTGCACATAATGATGGGGGATCATGTAGTTGGTTCCTGCACATAATGATGGGGGCTTATGTTATAGTTGGTTCCATATTTGATATTGAGATATGAATGGGGTGCTGTGATGATGGTACTGTAATAGTCCGTAACACACTGCATATAGAGCCAGCCTCTCAACTATCCCCAAGCAATCAACTGTCTATTCTGAGGTGGTGAGCAGAGCCCCCCAACTTGCAGAACTGTATTCACCAACTCATAATCTCTGTTCTGCTACACAAGGACTTCTTCAAGAAACAGTTGCCAGAACCGGTGGCGCAGCAGATCATTTCATGTTTCAGCTGCAAAAATTTAGAACTATCTGCCATTTTCAGTTTAGCTCTACCAAGAACTTGTGTAGTTTCAAAACAAACTTGAAAACACATTTGTTTCTGAATGCCTTTGTATCATACAACATTGATGAACTGTTTTTGCATTATTGTTATAATATGTTTGTATTATTGTACATTGGTTGTTTTTGCGAAGTGCCATGAAGGTCTCTCGACGGATACCAGTGCTTTATTAAATGTACTACATTAGTATTATTATTATTATTATGGTAATCATATATATTTATGTATTCAAATATGAAAATTGAATCATTAAGAATTATTGTAGGAAGAGATCAATAATATCCATGTTAATTCTATTCTTCATTATGGACAGTTCTTGCTGTAAGATTATTATTAATTAGTTGAAATATGTGTGCTACGTGTGATACAAACTGGTCCATGGAGGCCAAAGGAGGCATTTTTGAAAATTAATACCTTTTTTTATATTTTTATTTGTTAATAACCAAACCACAGGTCTTAACAGAAGTTATGTGATGTTTATTTTGTTATGTATTTTATTGTTGTTGTTTTTTTACTCCATATCAAATTATCCATGCATGGGCATCAATCCGGTGGGGGGTGTCATTTCAGCCACTTTTTGACAATTGAGGTCGATCCCCCCCCCCCCTCCCCATTTTAAGACGGCTTGATGGTAATGCCTCCATGGACCAGATCGTGTCACATATTAAAAACTTAGAAAAAGTGTTTTGCGTAAAAATTTAAAGACATTGACCATCTTGAAGCTTGATTTTATTTTTGTTATATCACAGACATTAGTTGAGTTTAATGCTGACATAAGCATGGTAAATAAGAAGAAACAAACTCCATGTATCCTTGCTACCAAGTATCACCATGAAACCTGTGCTCAATTCTTGGTTGTTGTGGAAACATGCATCACCTTGTCAGACCAAGTAATAACATTACAGAGACAGCTGAGAGAGTAAGTAGAATTGTCACCATGTATGTACATTTCACTCATTCTTTGTGCCATTATTGAAATTTTGACATTTTAGTTGTCATGATTTGTAAATTTATGATGAAAACCACAAGAAGTCTTGCAGGTCTGGTTGCAGCGCAGATTCTGAGCCTTCTGGTTCTGGTTCTGGTTCAGGTTCAGTCGGAATAACAGTCAAGCTGCATCTTCTCCAACATTCTTAGAAGATTTGGGTAGTCAATGCGCCGTGTGTGTGTCTCTTGTAACTCGCGGAAGAATAAATTAATGGTGGGTTTTACTTATAGCTGCTTGAGATCCAAGTAATCTCACCAAGTAATCTAACCGAGTTGGTATATGGCTTGTAGAAGCGCAACTCCAGCTTGCTTGCTTTGCTTAATTTTTCACCCTTCCATTTTATCCCTGCATGCCCTTAACCTTCCTTCCTGCATGCTCTACCCAACCTTTCCTCTTCTTTATGCTACCTTCACGCTGCATCTCTCAGCTCGCTGTATGACTGGTAGCATTTCCATCAGTCTACCTACTCATAATCGCCTCTCTGCTAGCAGCTCAACCCCACCTCCCAGCCGGTGCCAACCGGATAACTTGGCCCACTTTGTGGTCCAAGGAAACAGACGGGGCTCTGGGTACGGGAAGGAAAACCCTAGATAAACCCTAAGTAAGTAAGTCAACATCCTTACGCTTCAGCTACTTACATCAGATAGCTTGCTGTTATTAACATCTAACAGCTAGGAGGAAGGCAATTGGGGACCCACCTCCGAAATTTGCTTTATGCACACCCAAGTCTACAGCCAATTATGATGAAGTCTTCTAATGCAAATAACGCTATAGCAGTTAACCGTGAGGCCCCCAGGCGCGATGCTGCTCTACATGCTACTGGGGATGAGACCAATCGAGTTGATGTCCTCTCCAGCAGTAATGGCGAGGTCAGCTTAAACCTACCATGTAGGAGGCGGGCATCTGATGTCTCTGGAGAGACTCACAGCATTGGTTTGCGACAAAGAAAACTAAGACTAGGAACTTGGAACGTAAGGAGTTTGAAAGGACTGGGCAAGCTCAATCTTTTAGATCGTGAACTTGCCAGATATAACATAGATATTGCAGGCCTAGCTGAAGTTCGCTGGGCTGGAGAAGGGTTCTTCAACACGGAAGATGGCAGCAGAGTCTACTATTGTGGAGGCAATGGATCTGAAAGAGGAGTTGCCATATTACTTCAGGGCGAAGCTAAAAACTCTGTCATTGGATACCACGCAATCAGTGACCGCATAATTATGGTGCGTCTGAGTGGCAAACCCTTCAACATATCTATTATTCAAATTTATGCTCCAACATCATCGCATGATGACGATGAAATTGAATCATTTTATGAAACTATACAGAACACAATGAAGATGGCCAAGAGCCAGGACATTATGATACTAATGGGTGATTTCAATGCCAAGATAGGAGAGGGTAGTGAACCAAGCGGTGCAGTAGGCCCACATGGCCTTGGTGAAAGGAACGAGAGGGGGGACCGACTCCTACAATTTTGCGAAGAAAACGAGTTCATCATATGCAACACTTTCTTCCAACACCACCCAAGGAGAAAATATACATGGACATCACCAGGCAACCTATACAGAAACCAAATAGACTACATCCTGATCAAACAGAGATGGAAAACAAATGTAAAGAACTGCCGCACTTTTCCAGGTGCAGACATAGACAGTGATCATAATCTTCTATATGCAGACTTCAAACTGCGTCTCAAAATTCTGAAGAAGGCAAGAACACTTGCCAATTATGACATCCAGAGCCTACAGGATGAAAGCATCAAAGAGAAATATCAAGTAGAAATAAGCAACACATTTCAAGCTCTATCAAACACTGAGAATACTCCAGAAGAATTGTGGTGTGATTTCAAAGACAACATTCACAAAGCTGCAAACAAAGTACTGTGAAAAGCGTAAAAGGAAAGCAAAGAAACCATGGATCTGTGAGGAAACTCTGCAAGTTATTGATGCAAAACGTCAGTTACGCCCACAGAGCCAGCACTCAACTGAGATCAATATTGAATACAAAAAACTCAAGAAGGATGTTGAAAAGAGGGTTAGAGAAGATAAAGAACTGTGGCTTAAACAGGAGTGTTCAAGACTCGAACAATACAATGCCATGCACAATTCGCGTGAATTATACAAAGCAGCCAAAAACTTTGATAGAAAAACCGCCACAAGGAACTCAAACATAAAAGACAAAGATGGCAAACTTCTTACTCAATCCGCAGAAATCAAAGGCAGGTGGAGAGAATTTGCTGAAGAATTATATGAGAACACAGACCATGACCCACCACCAATCATTGAAGTAAATCCCAGCATCAGTGAGCCCAGTATTCTCCTGGAGGAAATAGAACAAGCTATTTCAAAGCTGGGAAACAACAAATCTCCTGGAATAGATGGCATCCCGGCAGAGCTCCTGAAGGCATCCGGGACAGCAGGCCGGCAGATGCTTTGGAATATCTGCAATCGGATATGGGAAACAGGAGAGTGGCCAGAAGACTGGGTTTCATCCGTTTTCATCACAATCCCTAAAAAGGGTGATTTAACCAACTGTGACAATTATAGAACAATTGCCCTCATCTCACATGCCAGCAAAATTTTGCTGAACATCGTGCTGAACCGCATACAGAACATCCTGAACTGTGAAATTGCAGAGGAACAAGCAGGGTTCCGCAAAGAAAGGGGAACTCGAGACCAAATCTTCAACCTACAGATGATACTACAGAAGAAATTGGAAACAAACACACCAGTCTACATAGCCTTTATTGACTACAAAAAGGCCTTCGACTCAGTCAGCCATCAGATGATGCTGCAGTCCTTGCTTGATATGGGATTTCCCAGACACATAGTAGCACTTATTCAGTCACTATACAGCACACAGAGAGCTGCAGTGCGAGTTGATGGAGAAATCACTGAATGGTTTAAAATCAAAAGAGGAGTACGACAAGGTTGTATCATCTCACCGGCCCTGTTTAATGTGTACTCAGAGATCATCATGAGGAAGGCAATCACTGAACAACACAATGGCATCAGCATTGGTGGAATGAAAATTACAGACCTGAGGTATGCAGATGATGTGGCTCTCCTTGCTGAAAATGAAGATGACCTACAGATGCTGCTGCAAGACGTCTGCAAGGAAAGTCAAACATACCACCTCCAAATGAATGTAAAGAAAACCAAACTCCTGGTGTGTTCCAAGCAGCAAATAAATATGGACATGCAGCTAAATGGTGAACCAGTGGAACAAGTTAACGATTTCACATATTTAGGTGCTACCTGCTCCAACAACAATGACACCTCAAAGGAGATCCAAGACGCCTTGCAATAGCAAGAAACAAATTCAGTCAAATCCAAAACCTACTCAAAGACCGGTCACTCTCAATCAAAGTCAAAACCAGACTGCTTCAGGCACTCATATTCCCCATTGCAACCCTACGGATGTGAAGCCTGGACCCTGCAGAAGGCAGACACCAAAAAGATCTCAGCCTTTGAACTGTGGTGCTACCGTCAGTATCTTGCGTGTCACTTGGCAAGACAAACACACCAATGAATGGGTACTTGCCCAGATCGATCCAAAAGTAAGACTCCTGACAACAGTGAGAAAACACAAGCTACAGTACTTTGGTCACGTAGCAAGAGGCAGTGCAGGAAACCTTGCTAGAACCCTGTTGCAAGGAAAAACACAAGGTAACGAGGCAGAGGGCGTCCACGTACATCATGGGAATCAAACATCAAATCCTGGGCGGGAATGACCACATACACTGCGACCCAAGCCACACAAGACAGATGCAAATGGAGGCTCATCACAAGACTGGCTGCAACCCACCCCCATGATGAGGATGGTACCTGAGGTGAGGTGAGGTGGGCTTGAGATCCTACTTTTGCCCCCAACTGGTTCCAGTCTGCAACTGTTCTGGGAATGAAGCTGTATCTGTGGACGTCTTTCTTTACGTGCGGCCGGTAGATCTTCTGTGTACCCCTTCTGTTAGCC
Organism: Amphiura filiformis; assembly: GCF_039555335.1. Lineage (NCBI taxonomy): Eukaryota > Metazoa > Echinodermata > Ophiuroidea > Amphilepidida > Amphiuridae > Amphiura > Amphiura filiformis. The sequence continues at coordinate 35,943,084 of NC_092628.1, forward strand.
CTGGTGGCCTTTGTGACATGTTAAAAACAAAATGTGAAAACCATGACCTAGCCTCTCTGAGCTGTTCTTGGCGTGTCTGTGAATCCCTCTGCTGGCAGCGGTCACTAAATATTTCAGCGATCAGAGGGAGGGGCAGTTTCAGGGCCTATGGTAAAGCCAAGAATTTTCAGCGTTAGGAAATTCATAAAAATCATGGAATTGGAGGTAAAGCGGAAAACGCATTTCTAAGAAAAAATAAAAAATATAAGCAAAAATGACCTAGAAAAATGAAAAAAAAAAATGAAATGGGTCTTCAAAATTCATCAAAATAAAGTAAAATCCGACAGATTTACCAGTACAACGCCTGTCCTACCTCCCATTGCAGCCATGATACCCAATCACCCATCCCAACTTTGCAAATCGCAATGATCGTCACAAGATTCTTGTGAAAGTTTATTATGTCCGAAATGTGCTAAAATTACAAAGCGGAGAAAAGCGAATTTAGCATTTGTAAAGCAGAACATTCTTGGCTTTAGCCTATGGTGATCAGAGGGTTTGTACATGGTTTGTGCTCTAGTCACTAGAAAGATTAGAAAAAGTTTATTATAAGCACTCAACAGTGTCTTAAACAATAAGATGTAATCTGTTTGGTAATTCAAAATGAAGGTCTTCAGACAGTAAAAATCAGCTAGGAAACAGATGTGAATGGAAGGAGGCTGCTTAAAGGAAGTCACCGGCAATAACAACATTTTGCCTTATATATATGTTAGAAAATAATTATCAAGCATGAATCACATAATTTTATTTTAAACAAACTCATATTGGCCATAAAAATGAATAAAAACAGCACTGAAATTGTCTTGTGCAATGATGTCCCAGTGATACAATGAAGGCTGATGACAAATGAGCACAAATAACAATTACATCATTGCACTAGACAATTTTGAATTTTGAATATCGCATGTTGAGAGTCGGCTGTTTTTATTTGTTTTTATGGTCAATATGAGTTTGTTTGAAATAAAACCATGTAATTCGTGCTTGATAATTATTTTTATGCCTCCACCGGAGGTGTTATGTTTCCTGGTTGTCCGTCTGTCTGTCTGTCCGTCCAAGCTTGCTAGTGCAATTTCTTAGAACTGGTAAGACGTACAGTGATGCAAGTTGGTGGAGGGATGGTCATTGGGATTCTTCAAGTTATAGGAGGTTTTAAGTAATATGGTAATTAAGTACCTAATTTGCATAATTTATGCATAATATATGCGTAATAAGCAAAATACCTTGTGAACAGATTATACCTAATTTGCATAATTTATGCGTATTTGATGCGTATCAAGCAAAAAAACCTTGTGAACAGATTATCTGAAGATCTGTATGGGTTACAGTGACGTAACTTGGTGGAGAGTAGCAGGGCCAGAGGTTCTTGACCTGATTAGATTTTCAGCGCAAAATATGGTAATTAAGTACCTAATTTGTATAATTTATGCATAACAAGCAAAATACCATTTTCTCGGAGACTAGGGGTCGCATACGTTCCTTAAACTTGGTGGGTGGGTGCATCTTGACCCTAGACAGAACAAGTTTGTATTGGTCAGTTGGTCAAGGTCACCCAAGGTCATCCAGGGGTCATCTCAGGTCAAATTAGCAAAAACTGCCGTATGGGCATGAAAACAGTCAACATTTAGAGCCAATTTTTGTAAGGTCATTTCGGGGTCAGCCAAGGTCACCCAGGGGTCATCTGAGGTCAAGTTACTAAAAATTGTCGTATGGGCATGAAACTTGGTGGGTACAGTCAACATTTAGAGCCAAAATTTTGGAAGGTCATTTTGGGGTCATCCGGGGTCATCTGAGGTCAAGTTACTAAAAACTGTCGTATGGGCATGAAACTTGGTGGGTACAGTCAACATTTAGAGTCAAATTTTTGGAAGGTCATTCCAGGGTCATCCAAGGTCACCCAGGGGTCATCTAAGGTCAAGTTACTAAACTGTTGTATGGGCACCGGTTCAAATGATACTGCGTCTAGGTGGAGGCATCATGGCCGACGCTTTGCGTTGAGAACAGCAAAGTCGAGAACCGCAAAAATTCTAGTTCTAACATGTAAGGCATAATGTTATGATTGCCAGAGACTTCCTTTAACTTTGGATAGCATAATAGTATAGGAGGAAAAGATGAATGAAAGTTAGTAAATTAAGAAGGGTATTATGCTTCTTTTAGACCTGAGTTATGTCTAACAAATGCCATACTGTGGCTTGAAACTTCAGGAAAAGATGCAAATTGACATCATGAAGATAATACTATTTTTGATAACTGTGCTTTTCATATGTGTGAGTAACATGAACAATTGTGATAGTGCTCAGAAAGTGAAACTGTCATATTTACAATGCTATTCAAATGTTAATCTGCATATTAAAGTTTGACTGATTTCAGATATTGTCTCATTCAATTTGTATTAATTAATGATTCAAACAATATTTTTCAGATCACATGAAGAAAGGCGGGTACTAAAACATAAATTAAAAAATGTAAGTACAACGGTAGTAGCTATATAGAAGGCTTGCATAATGAGGTCAAGAATACAATATAGACACACTAAGACAGGAGAATTCTGTGTGAATAAATGTGTTCCTCCTCAAAATATGTACAGAGGAAATTACAGCAGACACTGGACAGAAACCAGCAAGTGTTAAAGGGACCCTTGAAAGAAAACCATTTTTTGGTATCAAAATAAAGCACATCAAATATCTAAAACAATTGAAGAACAATATATTTCATTCATAACCTCATTAATAAATGGGATGCGTGTGATCCAATCACATTTAGTTATTTGTGAAAACGTGAACGCAAATCGAGGTCATTAATATCTCACAATTGACCGCAAACAAATTGTTCAAAAGTAAATATTAGTAACCTCCGTGAGCGCCGTATTGTGCGTTGAACAAACTGCGGTCGTGCTGGCTGCCGTATATTGCGCGCTACCATATTTGCACACAGATTGTGATACACACTTTTGTTATTGGTCATCCTGTTTTAGCCTGATCGATTTTTGGAAAGGGAACTTTGGAGCAAAATTTTGTGTTATTTAGGCAAGTGAAGAGATGAAAGTGACGGTTATCCTGTTTTAGCCTGATCGATTTTTGGAAAGGGAACTTTGGAGCAAAATTTTGTGTTATTTAGGCAAGTGAAGAGATGAAAGTGACGGTTATCCTGTTTTAGCCTGATCGATTTTTGGAAAGGGAACTTTGGAGCAAAATTTTGTGTTATTTAGGCAAGTGAAGAGATGAAAGTGACGGTTATGAATGAGGTTAATAACTTTGCATCGCTAATATGTCGGGCATTGTGAAAATCTAAACATTTTGCTTTGGACCTCGGAATATCCCTCAGTTCCAAAGGCAAAATGTTTAGATTTTCACAATGCCCTCCAAATAACCAATGGGCAGTTATTAACCTCTAAACAATGTACTCCATATAACCCCTTCCGACGCTACATCACATGTCCTGTATCAAAATAGAAAATTTAGTGCTTTCCGATACGATGTCACAGTGGTTACACATTTTGGTCTCTGTTGACATTTTTGCTGAGACAATTTGAAAACAGCGATTGCGATTGATTAATAGCAGCCACTATTTATCATCATCAAACAGCTTTTTATTTTGGATGAGTGTACAATGCCTCATTTCAAATATATAGTTTTAGTTTTGGTTTTGGTTTTGGTCACGTGGTTTCCTATTGTCCTGCCTAACCACTTGAATCACAAGATATCGAACTCTTTGTTTCTACCTTTTGTTTAAAACTAAACATTTGTGACAGGTAGTTTCGGTTTTGGTTTCAGTTTCTTATAAGTGGTGTGACGAATAAAATTACAGGATTTTCGAGTTACCTGATCTAAGTATACAAAAGAAATGTTTAAATTTCGCAGTGCAATATTCACGAGCAGAGAAGTCGAACAAAACAGTCTACATTTGAAAGCATTGATTTAGTTTGAAAGCATTGGCTTGAGACTACGAAATAGCCTAAGCTGATTTCACTGCGAAAATATATAGACCATCGAAATATTTGCATTCGACATTACAAAGGGGCCACTACTGTAATTGTATAGGTGCTATAAACAAAATCGATTCATGTCCTTAATCCCATGTACCAGAATCGATGGAAGGCCATTATATGACCTCTAATAACCTAACGACTTTTACTGAAGCAATTTTTACTGCAAAAAGTAGAAGATAGAGGGGAGAAGAGATTGGGGTGTGTGTGTGTGGGGGGGGTTGGAGGGCAAGGGGGATATGGGCCGGGAGAGAGAGAAACATATGAGAGAGAGCATTGGAAGTGAAAGAGAAGGGGGGAGAGAGCTCGAGAGGAAGATAGCGAATGTAGGGGAGGAGGAGGGGAAAGGGGTAATTTAGGAAAGAGGTGGTTATATAGGGAGGGGAGCCCCTCTTAAAGAGGTATGGGTTGTGCTTCCGGGGATAATAAACTAATTCATAATCAAATCATCTCCATGCATCGTTTATGTTTCATACAAACAAACAAATTCCCCACCCCACCCCATCCTTCAGTATACTGCCAAGCATGTAGGCCTATATGATTTCTAGGCCTAGAACTTCGTGAGTGTAATATGCCACCTACCTTCGACAGAGAGCATCAACTGTCGTCCGCGGGATAGATTTCCGATATCAATCATGATAATAATAATGTTAGCACAATAGGCTATTGTATACTTCTGGTTATATACCCTATACTGTGTCCTTCCAGCATAATAGTGTTATGATTGCAGATCAGATCAGCTCTACTTTTTAATCCCTTGATTTTTGGTTTCTGAACAAAAGAGAAACCAAAACTATATATTTGAAATGAGGGCATGTACATTAGTGATTTTTGACAATTCTGAGTAGGATAGGGAAGATAACGAAGGGGATATCACCAAGATCAGTTGGCCGCAACACATAAATTGGAAATGATGTGCCAGCATTTGCACCACTTATGCCTAGGCCTGCTATTATTGTGCTACATGATCACGACCCCAGGGGCACTGGCGTGTCCAAGATCTGTTCCTGTGGGGGGGGGCTCAGAGGGGCTTTCAGAGTTATGCAGGGGGCTTAACAGCTAAAATCGGCCAAAAAACAGGCTGATTTTACATGATTTTTAGTCATGATATATTTTTACAAAAGTACTTTGAAGTTTGAATTAATATGAATAAAAATAGTTTCAAAACTAAACTTAAACTATTTGTCATTTACATTCAAGTTTTGGCCTTCAATTTGAATAAAATTGCATGATAAGGTGGATTCAAGATATTCAAGTTTTAGTTTCTACTATTTATATCACTGATTATTATAATATGTGAGGCTTGATTTATATTAATATTTTCTTATGATAGCCAATAATTACTGTGCTTTTTGAACAAAACAGATTAAAAGTTGGTCTGTTTTATAATGGTATGTTTATTGTTGTAGTTTACAATGCCTTTTCAGAAATATTGATGTTATATTTATATTTTTAAAGCTCTGTTGATATAATTATGGTATATTTTATGCATTCTATTTTCTTGCTTTTAACATGTTTAATGTATACTTGTTTATTATGTTATCAATTGTATAATGATGTTTTTAATATTGTAAGGCGCTTTGGCCTTTTTTGAAAAGGCGCCTAATAAATGTCTTTTAATAATAATAATAATAAACCTGACGCCGGAGGAGGGTTCCCAATGTGAATGTCAATTTTTGTCTTAAACATTCTGTACATATTCGGAATGTTTTGAGCTATGAACTATACATTGGTTCGCTTCAAGTTCAGTAGTGACTGACATCAATGGCTTTTCACAGTTGCTTTACAAGCGTGCCAACAAACTGCCCTTGAACGCATGTATGTACATTCTGTGTGTTTACCTTTAAGATACTTGGAATTTGAGGGGCCATGCATGCTTTGCTTATTTCTTTTGTGCATCCAGTTGGATTCCTTGAAGTTGAGGATTTTTCAAAATTGGTGTGCCCAGGGGTTTGGTGCAATGTAGAGCAAACCCTGGTCCATACCAGCTTTTCAATTACATTGTAATTTTAAGTTATGCTTAGAGACTAAACATGGATAGCAACATTTTTTGACTCTGGAAGTCTTGGTTAAAACAATGTCCCATGGTTTACCAATGTTTTACTTCTGACTGAACATGATGTACATGTAATAACTAATAATTATAAAACATGACTTTCTTTTGTGCCACACCCAGACATTATCATGTACAGAGGCTCTGGTGAAGATGCATAAAGCAACAGATACTTTAGAGCGGGTGCAGCAGGTACGACAGGAGTATGTGGACCTCACTAACTTACTAGTCAAGAGGTTGGATGATATTCATCTTGAAACAAAGGCGGCAGAAGATGATGACAATGAAAAAACTTCTGATACACTGTAAGAAGATATTATGTGACATGATCTGGTCCATGGAGGCCGAAGGCTGTATATTTGAAATTGAGATTAAGGCAAAAAACATGGGAGTCAAAAACAATAAAATAAGAAAATAGATATCACAAAACATTAGAAGCAAGTCTGCTAGACCTTTAGTGTTTGCAGTATATGATAGCCTAATGTCTGTATAATGTCATAATTATAGTAGCAGGCATGAAAATTGTCATCATTTTAGCCGATTTCAGCATTTTTTGTTATTGTTTTCAGTGTTTTTCAGCCTATTTTTGAATCAAATTCACAGAAAATGGTAAAAAAGCATGGTTTTCAGTGTTTTTTACAAGACCAGTTTTCATGCCTGTAGTAGGGTTGGGCAAATCTATACTTTTTGCAAAGCTGATGCAAAACAAGTTGTTTCTAGATGTATATGTGGCCAAATTTGGCGTAGAAGACAAATCTCGATGATGTTTAACCCCCTACTTATTAAAACTGAAAAATGGCAGCGAAAATTATGTAATTTTGCTTGTAAATGGCATATTTTAATAGATATTTCGCCTATATGTCTTTTGGGGTTGGAGAACACCAATTAGACACTTTCAAACACTAAGTGGTGTACAGTACATGGGTGGTGATAAGATCAATGGCTCTCATCTAAAATCATCAAATTTCCATTCATATGCACCAATGTCCTCATCAAATATTTTGTGTTGGTCACTAATGAATAAGAACATTGAAAGCCACAAAAACATATAATAATGTTTAAACATGCTAAAAGCCAGGCAATTACACTGAAAGCCACAGAAGCACAGAGACATAGAAAGACAGAGACTGACATTCAAGCCAGATAATGACACAGAAAGCAATAGAAACACGGAATGACTCGAGTACCATATGATAAAAATCAGGAGAATGCCACTAACAGCTAGGTGCAGAACCACATAGAACCTTAGAAAGACAGAAAATGACGTCAAATACAAGTATGTTAAAAGCCTGACCATGCCCGTATGTAAGTGGAGCGGCAACACCCCTTCTCAAATATACAAAGGTCCACTCGCTGCTATTTTTTATCCAATAAAAAAAAGTTCAAAACGGGGTGAAAAATTTACAAAAGGCCAACTTTTTAGTGATAAGGCATTCAAAAATTTCCATCTTTTGGAAGTCCCGCACTCCCTCCATAAATTATGCGCATGGGCCTGAGCCTGAGCCAGACCACGCCGCTGAAAGACACAGAAGCCATAGAAAGATAAATATTGACAAAGAATGGTGGAGAAAGACATACAATAAAGCCACAAAAGCTTTGAGAAATATTAAGCACCATATAAGCCCAAACAAAATTAATTCTTTGTCTTCCGTTACCCGCGCACGTTGGTAAAATTATCGTCGAATTCCCGCATTGAATTTCTTAAATTTTCCGATTTTTTTTTCTAGAATTGTAAAATTCAGATTGTTTAAAATCATTTTTTTAGAAGACGACTGGAAAGCGAGTCTACATCAACATGATCGTCTCGCTCCAGTCGAGTTTTGCTTGTTTCTTTACTGTAAATGTTACGCTAGCGATCACAAAATGCAGTGTTAGAGGTTGATATCGTGACTAGCCTCTACACAATGCTTCCCAGTGACAGGCGGACACAAGACTAATAGCGACGAGCTGAGAATATCTCGGGTGGATTTTAATTTTTTTCTGCCGATTTTTTCAACTTCTTTTACTTTTTTTTGTGCCAAATATGGCGTCAGATACAGCTATATTGTGGGTTAAGATACTGTATAAAAACGATTCAATCGGATGGGTTCTGCATCAGAGCAAAAGCAAATGTACTTTTGCCGAAATTCTACAGCAAATTTTTGATGGACAAAATCCATGTGTTAAAGAATTCGAAGGATTGAACTTGAAAGTTGCAGAATTAGATGTGCGATGCAGTATCTGGGTAGAAGAACTTCTTTTTCTTGAATTGGGAACCAGTATTCTCTATTCCTGCAAAGGATAAAGGAAAGCATAGAAAAGCATAATGTTGTGATAAAATAGAATGAAAAGGAGATAAACAACACAGTACATGTGACGATCAGTACAAAAAAGACCTCAACATTTCTGATTCAGCAGCGAATTTAAAAAAAGCAACAAAAAAAAAAACCGCATCATTCCGCATTGAATTTTTGAAGTCAAAAGTAACGTGAGACAAAGAATTAATTTACGCATAGAAATTAAAAAGTACAATAGAGCCACAAAAGCTCAAAAGATGGAAAATACAGTTCAAGTAAGCCATATAATTATACAGGTAGCCAGAGGCACAGAGAAAGTCATATAAAGATATACATTGTAGAATGATGTTTAAGAATGTTAGAAGCCAGATGCCGATTAAAGACACAGATGCACATACAAATCCGCAAAAAGTTGGAGAATGCCATTCAAGTCTGTTAAAAGGATGCAGCAAATCACAAAAGCATAAAAAATGCAATGGAAAGACAATATGAAGTTAAAGTATGCTGAAACGCCAGAAAATGCAATAGAAAGACAAAGAATGACATTGTTTTAAAACCAAAAAATGCAACTGAACGACATAACAATGTAGCTCTTGATCAGAGCCCTCGGTGTACCAGTGATCCAGTGATCCCCGAATAAAATAAGCAAGTGACAAGTAGTAAAGAAAATGTATAGTAAAACAAAATGAATAAAAATAATATCACTCCGAGTCACTGATCCTGGATCTGTGCTCTAGAGCATATCACTACCGGTACTAAGGCAAACTACATTTAGTCACCAACACATCTGTGCTCAGAAGTAACAGACCACTGCACTATCCCCTTGTCGAAGGCAACAAAGGCACGCGAGCGAAGCGAGCCAGTGGGTCACCAACATCACAACAGGGCCACACTGCAGGAAAGACCATTGATGACCCCACCACACTAACCGCGAAAGTCCACTAACCGAAGGCGCCAGCCGAGGCCGGTCTTCACTAGTGCGTCAGAGGGGATATGGCATGGTTTTTCTTTCTATTGGGTAGAAAATAGGTCGGCTTTGGAGCAAAGCTAATAACAATGCAGAGAAAGCTATACAAAAAACGGAGAATAATATTTAAGTACATTTAAAGCCAGAGAAATCTACTGAAAGCCACAGGAGCACAGCGAAAGTCATGAAAAAAAATGATGTTCATTATCTGTTTAAAGCCAGATAATTACTGCTGAAAGCCATTGAAAGACGGAATGATGTTCAAGTATGTTGAGATCTAGACAATACCGCTGCAAGCCACAGAAGTATGGAAAGCCATAGAAAGGCAGAGCAAGCCAGCGAAAGGTGCACTGAAACCATAGGAAGCCAAAAAATAATACAGAAAGCCATAGAAAGACACAGAATGATGTTCAAGTACATTAAATGCCAGTAATTCTGCTGTAAGCTGCAGAAGCACAACAAAAGCTGTTGAATGCCATAGAATCGCCTACTAAGTACCATAGGAAGTCCGCAAATAACGCATGAAAGCCATAGAAAGAAAAATGTAATATGAATACATTAAAAGCCAGACAATGTTGCACTGCTGAAAGAAACATGCACAGCAAAATCCATAGAGATACAGAATGATGTTCAAGCATGTTAAATGCTACTTAATGCAGATGAAAGCCAAAGGAACACATAGAATGATGTTCAAGTACATTCAGACAATGCTGATGGAAAGCTGCAACAGCACAATGAAAGCCACAGAAAGACACATAAAGCCAAAGAATGATGTAGAAAGCCATAAGAAGGCAGAAAATAACACAATAATACCATATTATGTAATGATGTTCAGGTATGTTAAAAGCTGGACAAAGAAGCAGTTGTCATTAATCAAATTCGCTGAAATTCAACTCATTACTTGTGCAGGGTACTGCTAATCATGTGTAAAATGTCAAATTCATGCTCCCCAACCCACAAAACATTTTAAATACGACATATTTGAAGCCATACATCTTTGAAAATATCCCATCAAGCAAATTGAGGACATTTTGGGGATGCCGTTTTTAATTTTTAATCAGAAGGGGGTCAAACATCATCGGAGATCAAATGACAGAATTGCGTTCTACACTAAATTTGGCTATAGAAACTACTTGTTTCAGAAAAAAGATGGCGATTCGTCTAACCCTAACTATATAGTAACTCAATTTTCAAAATGCCCTTTGTCCACCATTCATGTTTAGCCAAACATCTGATGATAATGTGCCTTTGTTTTGCACATAGCCAGAATGTCCCAGTTTTGCAAATGCGCACTTGCATTATGGCATCACCTTGGTACTTGTTTTGGTATCACTGTATAGAAGAGACCCATAGCTATCCTTTGATACCAAATAGAACAGTACAGGGTTTTGGTATTGAAATCCCCTTAAGGGGGTACTACACCCCTCGATAAATTTGTGTCTATTTTTGCATTTTTCTCAAAAACTAATAACACAGTGGTCACCAAAGTTATGTATATTATAGGGCAAGAATCCAATTACTACACTGGAATGTCAGTGACCCAAGACAAGCGGTTCATTATTTATGATAAGAAATAAGGTACCACTAGGATGTACCTCATTTCCTATCATATATACTGAACCGCTTGTCTTGAGTCACTAATATTTCAGTGTAGTAATTGAATTCCTTGCCCCAATAATATACATAACTTTTGTAAACAGTGTGTTATTATTTTTTGAGAAAAATGCAAAAATAGTCACAAATTTACCACAGGGGTGTAGTACCCCCTTAATAAAGCGTGTAACAAATAATATGTGGATAAGACAAAGATAAAGTATGTTACAATCATGTACAAATCTAAATTCCAAAGCAAATGTTGCAATTATACTGCTTTTGAATTTTTTGTCATATTTACTTGAAACATCATCAGTAAAGTGATTGATTTAATTGCACCTTTGAGAAGATCTACTCGCAAATAGATATTTTGTTGATTATAAACATTAATCTATATGTAATTTATATATTTCCATCTAAAGTGATGAAGTGTCAGAATCCAAGAGAAAAGCTGCAGAATTAGAGACAGCATGCCAGAATCTTGTTGAGGAAGAAGAGAAACGACGACAAGGTGACCATGGTAACCGCATACAAGAGATAGAAGATCAACTTGGCAATATTGTGATACCCAAATTACCCAGCAGAGCAACATCATGGCCTACACAAAATATGGAGGATCCAACTCATACACTAGATCGTATGCGGTAAGGAACTAGGATGGACACTATTCAATTTACTTACAGTAAGAATTTTGTTTGAATGAACATAGCCTATGACAAACACCCGCATATATAGCGCAACAAATAACCACGTACACACCCACATAAGTGAATCCAACTCACTCCTGATTGGTATATCCGATTACATATTTTGATTGGTTATCAGTATTTACACCCCACACGCCTTTTGTCCTTTGAAATATGATTGTGTACTGCTGTGTTCATTCACATGAAATTATTACTGTAGTGTCCAGGCATGTAGCAAAGGGGCATTTATTATGTACCATGTATGGAAGTTGATCATGTGACATATGTGCCCCAACTCAATGGTGCTAGTAACCAACTATGTTCAAAATGGCTCAAAGCATATAGCTACGATAGCTCATTATGTGATTGACAGAAAGAAGTACATGACAGAAAAATGGCTACAAAAAGTAATCTGAGAAAGGTTTTTAAAACAAGTCTCCACATACATAAATGACAGCCAGTGAAAAAATTTCACTGACCATCCAGGATTTGAACCTGGGACCTTCGGATCACCGGACCGATGCTATACCAACTGAGCTAATGAGTCGGATGGAGAAGAGCAGTGATGTTATTATCTATAGGCCTTCAGTTCAATACCCACCTTCTATCATCTTCTCATCCAAGAAGTTTTAAGAAAGAGGTTTGGAAATCATTCCGAAATCGCATTCGAGATGGAGAAATTAAGTTAAACTATGTGGGAAATTAAATATGAGAAAGGTTTTTAAAACAAGTCTCCACATACATAAATGTATTAAAGTAATCTTTTTCCACAACTAAATATCATAGTCAGGAAATTAATGATGCATCTGGTAGCTTAGATCATAACTTTCATTATACTTAGTTGCAATTATCCCAGAAAATTCTTGATTTGTTTTTACAGAGTCTTGAATTGTTGATGTTTTTGATCAAAAACATCACTCTGTGTATTTTGACACTCGAGACATTAACTCTTCTCAAATTAGCCCCAAATCATAATTTATTATATGCACGTGTAGCAAACACCAATGGGAATAATTGGATGTTGTTTGTGGAACCTAAATTTGGTTTGATTTTATTTCACAATAATTCTAAGGTGAGAATTTTGACCTGACATTTCCTTTTTGGATTTCCAATTTAAATTCATTGATATGTGATATTTTGAATAAATAAAGAGTACGCTTACCTTTCTGCAACACTTCCCGGTATCATTAAGCATCTGCTGATAACCAACATTTTAGCTGAAAACAGTCCTTCCTATCATTTTTGAACAAAATATGGTTCAAAAGGAATATGTACACTACTGGCGTATATAATGGCACAGCGAGGTAATGAAGAGAGCTATTTACGGTGGGGTATCTATTGTAAGCTATTAGGGTAGGCCTATAGTATATCTTCCATAAGTGACAAGATGTGTCAAGCAGGTGCATACATAAGGGCGGTATATTCAAACTGTATTGTCTGGATCATTGAGTATCGATTGCGCACGTATACAGTAACACAGATGTGTGTGGTCCTCCCCAGGTTTTGACATGAATTACAAATGACATCGTGAGTGAGCCAGCGTTTTCATTTTATTATTACAAAATTAATCGTCGTTTATCACGAGTCCTAAGAGTCGTACCAGTTCAATTCATCAAAATTAATTTGTATTAAATGAAAAACAAACAGACAAGTAGAGTCATATATGTCTTTCTATGACTGTATTCCTACCAAAATCTGATTTTCAATACACTAGAAACGTGTTGATATGTATATCTTTGAAAATCGCCGAATGTTAACCACAGTCACCGTGGCACAGTAGGCATCTTTAGCATTCATAGTGCAATTGGCAGTGGTTCGAACCCTGGTGAAAATTTTAGTGTTTTTTATTCTTTTTACTAATGCGCTGTGCCGTTTTTCAAACATGCCCCTGAATGAAATTGATGGGCAAGTACCCTTAAGTTCCCCCTTAAGACTTTTAAAAATAAATCAAACACTCATTTACAAAATAAAAAATTGTAAATAGGACCATGTGTGTAAAACAAAATAGGCTAGCAATAATTATTGGTAGCCTTCTTTGTTTCACACACATGGTCCAAAGTACAATGTCACATATTGTTGCGTTCGGCCACAATGGCTCATTCTGTAAGAAAAGATGCAGTTTTAAAAGTTGCACTCTGAACCATTGAACTCTCATAAAGCTTGCATAATGTAGTATAATATACTGCATTGCTTAAACCAGCTGTGTCAAACAACATGCATGTGCTACCAATTACTTTTATTTGTTAATTTTGTAAAAACAAAAAACATTTTTGAGTTATTCTAAAAAGTCTTAGGGAGCACTTAAAACTTAGAATCCTTTGAATTTTTAGAATCAGTCGAAGAAAATGGCCTTTTGGGTGTGAAGTTGTGTACTAATGTATTTTTGTACTGTAAGTATCAACCAGGGATATTAGTACAGGGCACTATGGGTTTGGGATTTTATATTCCTACATTAGTGGAACCAATGTTTTTTTGAATCCTTAAACCTGAAATGATAACAGTTTGATTGGTTCCATTTTTGTCTATCCCCCCTGTGGTTTCTACGAGGGGTCGAAGGTCACTGTGGGGGAAAAACATTAAAATAATCCCACCATGTTTAATGTATATCAAATTGTTCCTCTCATCACACGGCATAAAAGGTCAATTGTCATATTTTTCTACGGTACTTAGTTCAGGAGTTATAAGCTCAAATAGGTCAAATGGGAGAGTGTGGCGCAATGGTTAGAGTACTTGCCTTTAGTGGGGTTACGGGTAAAATTAAAAAAAAAGAAGAAATAATGGGATATTGGCTTGAAAAAAAAAAAAGTCTGAAATTAATTGGCAACTTCTGTAGATTCAATTCAGACTTCCGCTCTCCCCATGGTTCATTTAGAATTGGGTAAATGAATCATGAAAGTACTCCGTCCTTGGAGGGGCGTTAAGCCGTCGGTCCCATGTGCAGAGAGCCATACCTGTACATGTATCTCGCAGTCAGCTTCGAAAAGAGTAGGGTGTTATCCCCTGACTGTTCCCAACCCGTCCCGGTGTTCAAATGGACCCCATTGGAAATAAGCTTCAATAGTGGCTTTCTTGGGTTATCCAGGGTTGTCAAACCCGAACAAATCAAATCAAATCAAAATCAAATGTCCAAAATTTCATACACCAGAGATGCCAATCTTCCGATTTAAATCGAATTCCGATTTTTGTATTTTTCAAAAAAATCAGATTTTCTAAAAAAATTTTTTTTTTTTTTTTCAAAAAATATTTTTGGCCAAAAAAGCAAGTTATAGGCCCTAAATTACTTGTTATTCAAGGTTGGAAACCATAGAAATACTGCTATTTCAACAACAAAAATTGCCAATTTTATTTTACAAAGTTGGATAAAGTTGTACATTTTGATTACTTTTGCTTCTATTGAACAGTCAGAACACATTGAATTAATATACATTGCTGCTGTTCAGTAGAAGTAAAAGTAATTAAAATGTACAACTTTATCAACTTTGTAAAATAAAATTAACATTTTTTTTTTGAAGTAGCAGTATTTCTATGGTTTCAACATTAAATAACAAGTAATTTAGGACATATAACTTGCTTTTTGGCCAAAAATATTTTTTGAAAATTTAAAAAAAAATAGGTGGGGGTCAAAAATTTGATGAATCATCATTTTTATATTACGCATTATATATATCCATTTCAGCCATGTAGGCCATGTTATTAGGCCAAAAAATACTTTGGAAAATGTCTCTCATGTACAAAAGTATAGGAAACTGAACATTTAAAACCACTTTTTTTGGGTGAAGGAAGCATTTTTTCAAAAAAGTCTAAAACTGGTTTTTATGTTAAAATGGCCTTTTGGGGTGCTAATTCTGCTAAAATTGCCTGGGCTTAGGTACCTAATTTGCATATTTTATGGTATAATTTTGAGAAAACAAGCCTTGAAGAATATTACATGTATAATAGATAGTCTTCAATACTGCTATCTAGGCTTGTTTTCTCAAAAGAACCTTATTTTTTTATTCATTTGAATGTAATTTTACCCTCAGAAATGGTGTCTCCTGCAGTGTAAAATGTGTAGAAACCCTGGACCCCGGCCGTGGGGCGACACTTGATCGCTTGCTCCCCTACGTTACAAATTTCAGATTTTTTTTCATAACCCATTGGCATCTCTGATACACAGAGGTCAAAATTTCAAAATAGTCTGATGTCATCGAAACTGGTCTCATATATTACATTAGAACAAGGGCATAGCTAATAGCCTCATCCCCAGAACCTCAGATTTTACCGGAAGTGGTATTTATTTTGGTATCAAGAGAAAGATACTATTTTTCTCACTCACCCTGTGAAATTTCAGGGCTCAAAGATATTTAGTTTGATTGTTATGAATAAAAAGGCGCACCTATTTAGTTGACCAATTAATTAATACACAGTGTTCCTATGGGGCTAGAAAATTACATTTTTATCTCTCATATCAAAATGAATTGAAACACCAGCGTGAAACTTCACAGATGGGAATTGGTGGTTAAGGTCAAGAAGAAAACTTTATATAGTTAAATCGGGCCATCCCCCTTTAACCCTGGCCCTTTAATTCACAATTTAAGTGCATGTTTGTATTTTCATGTCCCCCCTTAGAGTTCATGCAGCCAAAGTCCAATAGAAATATGTACTTAAGCATAACATTTGACCTATGATTTCATTTGATTCTGAGGTTATATATTTCTCAAATAAATTTCTCAAAAATTCCTATTTGGTTTGCCGAGAGGAATAATTTAAGACCAATTTCGATCTAATCAGTGCATTTTGAAAATTAAGCTTCTGTGCATGAGATATTTTACATTTGACCTTATTTTACTATAACTCCTGAACTAAGCATCCTAGTGCAATATGATAATTGACTTTTTTAAATTCCTAGCAATGAGAGGAACAATGGAATTAGGAATGCCTAATTAATGAGATATCATACTTGGCAGTCTACGCTTTTTAAAGCGTGCCACTTTGAAATTCGGAAAATCAATAAAAGCGTGGGGGTTTAAACTTTGTGGGTAAAAAGCGTGACATGATATAAAGTGTGGGATTAAAATAAAAGGTGTGGGGCTTGTTTCAACTTAGACTAATGATAAAATAATCATAGGGTTGTTGAACTTGGACTCATGATTCTTGAATAAAGACTTCTCATATAGCAAATTATACATTTTAATAAATCGTACAGACAAATAATTTGACACTATTTTCACTTAATTTGGAGCATTTTGAAAATCTGGCCTAATGACATTGTTATTGTACCTTTTGACCTATACCCTTAATTATGCATCCTGGAGATATATGACCATTGACTTTTTTATTCCTTGGGACCAGACAAACAACTTATGCTATTTTATAACTTGATCAATACATTTTCCAATTTTATCTCCCAAGTGACCTTTGGCCTCAATTACTCTATTTGCTCAAGGGTGCCTTTTTGGCACCCGGCTGATTCTGAATCTACATATCCTCCTCTAATACTTCATGCAAAAAAATGCCATTAGTATGCAACTTCACAGTTATACTGAGTCTTCAATGGTCTCTATCCTAGACTAAATCCTTTATAATCAGTGCTAATTCAACTGGAAAGATGACCTTTTAACCCCTACCCCCCCCCCCATCATGGCTGTCGGTACACCTTCGGTAAACAGCGAGCCTTGGCTATAAAAAATTGGGTCAACAATAGACAATAATTTTGTGTGAACTGCATGTACATGTCTGTCAAGAAACAAAGTACATGTTTCCCCCACTTTAATCTGGCTATTTACGTCCATAGATTAGCTAGATTAGTATACAGGGTGTCCCAGAAAAAAGTACCGAGCTAATAAAATTGAACGTAAGTCGAGAAATAGACATCAGAATCAAAAATTTAAAATGTAACGCATAGTTTATTTTGTTGTGCATTACATACGAAAATTTCATTTGATTCGGTTGACTGGTTGCGAAGAAATGAACGATTACATAATGCGTGCATCAAGTCAGTTCATTCCAAGTTTGATCAACAGGCGCTTTTTACATACTCACTCACCGCTTCCTAAAGTTTGTGTATCTCATTCAATTTAGTCCACATTATCTATTTTGTAACTGTCATTCATGCTTTCACTGAAGATAAATAACAGTTTGTCCGAGAAAACTTTGATTTCTGCAATTGGAAACTTTCCAACTTCAATTCTTTATGTTGTGCAAATATGTTATATTTTAACTTTCCAACGATTAACAATGATCAAGTGCTTACAGCTTTACGTGTGATTTTTGATTGATATACCATGCAACATTAATGTTGAAGTTTTAAGAGATTTAAACTTTGCATTACAATTTCTTGGAAATATTACAAAAACATTAATGTGTGTGAGAAATTTGTTCAGCCATCTGGAATTCTTTATGCAATAATTCTTTATGCAACATTTATATCAACATTAACGAAAAAATATATTTACAAGTACCGAGCATCGTCTTACATGCTAGCTTTAATTTTCAATATCGTGCAGGTTTTCAAATTTGAACAGAACCTAATTAAATGTTTTGCAAGAAACAGATTGTAAAAAAAAACCAACAAGGATTCCATAGAACAAAATATAAAGCCCATTGACAGTTACCTAATAGTATACATTGAGTTGAATGATCTTTCTTTCAAACTTGGAATGAAGTGAATTGACGCATGCGTTATGTAATCGCTCATTTCTTCGCGATCAGTCAACCGATTCCAGTGAAGTTGGCGTATAAGATGCAGAATAAGATGGGCTACACGCTGTCACTGATGTTTAGATTTTTGGATTCTAATGTCTATTTTTTCGACTTACGTCCAAATTCATTCGCCCGGTAATTTTTTCTGGGACACCCTGTACATTGTATAAACATGCATTGAAAATATTTTGGAATATTTTGGTCCATGTTTACCATTGTCAAACTACAAGGTCTTACATGTATACCCTGGATGATCCATCATTTTTGGATCTGGATCTTTATATCAAGAGAATACCACAGCTTAAAAATGCATTTGAGTCCTACGTCTCCCAATTGATGATATATTGTATATTATTTGTATAACTTTTGTTTGAAAAGATTCCACACAAGTGTTGTGACAGAAAATAGTCCTTGGTATGTTGATATAGAACAGACACACACCTTCAGCATTTGCAAAAATCTATTCATGATTCAGAAGAACCATTTGATTCATTTATTTATTTATTTTTGTTGCATTTCAGAGCTCGTCTAAGTGAAGTTAGTCATGGGCTAGCAAGCCAAGGTCCAAGTCTCTCAGAAGAAAGTGTGGATAATCTCAGCTTAAGTAGTAGTTATGCATCATCTTTTAGTTCCTCGTGCTCCTCCTTAACAACACTGATGAGATCTAATGGCAGTTTGAGGGATTCCAGAAGACGAAAGGTGACCTGGACAGATGAGGCAGGACAATCCGGGGAGGTAGTGGTGTCAGTAACAGAAGCAGATGGGCACATGCCAGCAACTGGCAATCAGTTACATGTTCCTCCCTATGCAAAGATTTCAAATAAAGCACACCTACAAAGGCAAAGAGCAACAGATCAACCACCATCTTTCCATCAAGCAGAACAAAAACTCAATGTGATCAAAAAATGAATACACTAATCAGTGGTCTTCATCTCATTTGCATTCAAATGAGCAGGGAGAAAAATCAAAATGCAACAGAGAATCTACATCCAAATCAAGCAATTCATCCAAAACTGGGGAGAAATCCTGCTTAGAAAAGTGTGACGATGGATGTTGCGGTACTGAAGATATTGATTGTAATAAATGTGATATGTCATCTAGTATAGTTAAAGGTGGAGATAGTGTTGACCTGCTTGTATCAAGTCAAGCAAAATCAAACTGTCATAATAAAGCTATAGTCGATAATAGGATACAAAATAATCCGAACACAGGGTCAAAGCCAGATAGAACTCGATTAGAGACAATTGACACAATAACTGTGCAAAGAACAAAGTCTGATCCGATATGCCTTTAGGAGATGATGCATTGTCCATTAGAGTTGAAACGGGTAATAAACCACATGCAAGGTCATTGTCAGCAGATGGCATCATCCAAGGATCACCACTAGGGAGTGCTGACAATAGAGGGGCGGTGTATGATGGCATGACAGACTCAAGTGACGATGAAAATGATCCATTTGGTTCCAGTAATGTACTTGCCATTCAGGATGAAATGACACTCATGCGACCTGTCCCCATTGTTGAAAAAATTGGTAATAGTACTGAAAATTTGCACCAATTATTTGCTAAACATCTTCCAGCACACAAATACAACATGCTTAGGGATGTTCCTGCTTATATGCGTGACGTTCACAGAACTAATGGTGATAGTGCCAGTATTGTTAAAGCAGGTGACATTGAGGATGTACCACAGCAGGATGTTGCAGATAACAGAGGTCAAACATTGAAGAGGCTAAACTCTGACTCCAGTGTTTCTAGCACTTCATCAACTGCAACTTGGTCAGAAAGTGACCAACAGGAGTCCCCATCACCAAAGAGACCCACTAAGCGAAGTGGCATTTTGAATACGGGTAAAAAGAGTAGAGATGGCAAGAAATCTAAAAGTGAAAAGCATATTACTTTTGCTCTTGATGCAGACTTAGGGGATCAGGATTCAATGAGGAAAAGTGCAATTTCAAAGCGGCGAGATTTATCACCCATCTATGAAACTCCAGATCTTTTACGGATGTCTGGAAATGGTGGCAGAACATGGAGACATAGCATACTACCAAGAAATGAGATGGTAAAGAAATCGGCTTCATCTAGTGGTGATATAAATGATGTAGGAAAGAAGACACTTGAAGAGAGACTTTATAGGTTGTTCAGCTATAGCAGTGATGATGATAATGAAAGTAGTTATAGTGAGGAGAATAACGACAGCAGTGGAGGTGGCGGTCATATTGCAAGAAAAGATGTACAAAAGCCTGGTATAAAGATACCACCTGGTCTGGTAAGTTGATATTTTGCTCCTGCAGTTAAAATTGGACCCTTTATCCAGTCATTCATTAGTGTTTGTTTTGGCTACAATAAATGAATATCCTTTTGGGTGGAGAAGTCCACATGCCCTATACACAACAGCATTGGCAATACAGCCCACTGCAGAATTTTGTGTTATCTGTGATACACTCCAAAAAATAAAGTTTGAAAGATAACTCAGAATTTCTTGATTCAATTAAGGCTCCACAACCAAATTTGTTTGTTGTTTGGATGGACTATCAATGCTAGGGGTCACTCACGTTTTAATGCAATTTCACAAAATTGTGAAAAGCAGGTAATATGGACGCACTGAATCCCTAAATCCAGGGGGGTCCAAAAAATCTCAACTGGATGCATAGAAATCTCAGCCTGATTTACTGTGTACAAATTAAAAAAAAACCAATTTAACAATGTTAACTGTTTATTTAAATAAATTTGTCATTATCTTTCAAAATACCACACAGAAAATACAAGGCTGGGCGCCGCTGATTTTGTTTTCATATCGTGTATCGCCGCGTTAATTTTTTAACCTTTCAAAACTTCCATAAACTAGGCTCAAAGTTTATGCACATCATTTCTCAGCAACTGAACCCCATAAATGGTGAATTATGGACTAATTTACTTAATTAACTAATATATTGCACAGAAATACTGATTTGTGAAGTGCAATGTTAACCGAAAACACATGAAAGTTGCAGGTGAAATTGCCGGCCCATTTTGTTTGTTTGTTTTCATTGGCCACATGTGCTGCATAGTTTTGTGTGATGTTATTTGCATATTTCTGAATATTAAGGAGCTTATTTGCATATTGCATATTATTTGTATTTACAAACCTTTGTTATTTACACACCTTTGTGTGGGGGCCACCTTAATCATGAACCACATAATTCTAGTTTTTATGATGGTTCTGTGTATCCCATGGATCCATTCCATGGTTCCCATTGCGATATGGTTCCATTTTTGGATGTGTCTAATATGGTTTCTTTGATATTTCCCATAGTGTTATGATTCAATTATTTTTGGATGGATTCAAAGGTTTTTGGTGTGTACAATGATTTCTCAGTGTGCAATAGTTCCATGTCTTAGATAGCTCTAAGAGGGTCAGTGCCTCCTTTAGTTTGATGGTTTTGAAGGGGTTATTTTAATGGGAGCTGGACAAATGTACTGGTAATATCCCATTTTGGGCATTTTTGTTCATAGCTTACAATAGGTTTCTTGACATATCTTGAAACCAGGTCCAGTCAGATTCTCAAAATATACCCTTTATATGTATGATTTATTGAGCAAGGAGTACCCTTTTTCTCACATTTGCTTGTTTTCAATACCCTATTCATGTGACATAGAGTGCTTTGATCTTGTTCAATGACCAGTGGCCCCTGGGATCCTGTTTCTAAAAGCTGTATCTAATGGCTCCTAATTTGTAGATTGATGTTTTTCTGGTCATTTTAGGGATTACATTTTGGAAGAAGCATCAAATTTGATTTGACAATAATTTTGATAATAGCTAATATTATGAAAGAAAGTCCTTTTATTGTAGGTACAATTTTCAGACACCCATACAAGTCATATCTTGTCATTTCAATTACTAATAGTTGGCTTGTTGATATATCAATCAATATCTATAATGTCAACTTGTTAGTTGTCAAATTGTTATATTGTATGAACACTCAGGATACATCTGGTTTCTGTTATTCTAAGTATCAGAGGATCAGTTTATGTCAAAATATATCAATTTCTTCCTGCTGGTCAGTTTTATTGTTCAAGATATTTTTGTGTTTATCTTATATGAATGAGGTGTATATGACCGCTGGATGCACTGTAACATGTCTGACTCTGGCACGACTGGCCATATGGATTCACAGAGCTGTAACGAGTCAAAACATTTCATGCTCAAGTCGAATCATTTTGTAGCAATCTCTATATGTTAAAATGTTCAGAAGTGTCAAAATAAGTAACAATTAACATTTCATTGTTAAAAATATTAATAGTAAAAGGGGGATGGGCAAGAATATTAAAGCCAAAAGGAGGGACAGGCAAAGATTTTTTTGTGTCAGGCCAAAAGGGGGGGGGGTCGATAGTACACTCCAAAAAGGTGCAGAAACATGTTAGGAAATGTGGCAATTAGCAGTTTTAGTAGGCGTTCGTCACAAAATATGGTTAGTAGCTCATATGCAGAACATTTTTTTGTCCATCCATCAGGGGTTGCAAGTGCAATTTTTAGGAACTGGTAAGGCATATGGTGATGTGACTTGGTGGAGGGCTGGCAATTGGCAGTCTTCAAATACCACTAGGTTTTGTCACAAAATATGCTAATTTGGTAGCTCATATGCATAAATTTATTGTTATTTTATTATTTTTGGGGGAATTGAATTTTTTTTTTTTTGAATTTTTTCTTTTCCCCCAGCTCCAAGTGGAATCACCCATGTTATAATGATACGTTTCAAGGAGGCATTGCGGCCTATTCTTTGCCTCAAGAACTGCACAACCCGAGAACCGCAAAATTCTAGTTTGGGATGTCGAAAAGGGGGAAAATATTTTTTGGTATGTCAAAAGGGAGGGGGGAAATATATTTTTCTTTACATGATCATGCAGTCCTAAAATAATCTGGGATTTTTACATTGTACATTCCTTTATTTGCAAATAAAATCATCCCCTAATCTCTCAAACTACACTTCAATCTTTACTTCTTCTTTTTTTTCCTTTTTTTTTGCAGAGTGATAAGATCAGTCCAGAATTTGAAGCCATGTCTAGTGATTTAATATCTGATGGTGTTGATGGACCAAAGATGTGGTATGAGAGCTCAGAAGGGGAGGAGGAAGAGGCAAATGATATAGAGGAAGACAACCTGCAGAATTCAACAGCCAGCTTTGATAGACATATCTGCTACTTGTAGGCTCACATGGATTGGGTAGGCAAAATGGAACTAAATCTCCATACAGGGTGAAATTATGTAGCAATGTGAACAAATAATAATAAAAATGATAATAATAATAAATACCAATATGCACATACGAGGGGTGGTCAATAAGTTCGCAGAACAGGATACCTGAAAGAGTACCAGCCAAATTCTTTGTATCTTAGTTTTCAACATGATCACTGCATACCTTACTGCACCTGACTCAATTTTTCTTGAAACCTGCTATGTCAACAAACTGGAAGTCTCCAGATTGCCCCATGAGCCACTCTTCAGTAAGGCTCCCAGCAAACCTTATATTATGAAGGTAGGACTTAAAATTCTAAAATAGATTTCATTAACTGGACTCTATGCCTGGACCACAATATGGTTGCTGTAGTTATCTGCAAAAAAGTGCACAATTCGAAACCTTGCATAAAAATTTGTCACTACAGATCAACTTAATTACATGTTTTTTTACTGAAATAACAAGTTATTTTTTTATTTACACATGAGACTCATCCATGCGCTCAGTTTCTTATGGAGTGTTAGACATATGAACTATGTGACTGTTAATGACCGCCAGCTGAAGTGAAATCTACAGTATATCTGCATCAAAATTTGATTTTACTGCAAATTTTCTCTAAATTCCAAGTTATATTGGATGAGTCAAGTTTTGTATATTTATAATAATAATATTGAACCAATTTCATGTGCAATATGGTCATTGCAGAGTACATTGTGCATAGGCCTACGGTACTGCATAATTCTGAATCCGATTAAAGAGGGTCTAAATTTCATCATCCAATATGCACCCCTAAATAGTAATGAAATTTTGTGAAATTGCCCAATCATGGAATTAGGTAAATATATATAGTATAGTATACAAAAAGTTTACTCACCTAATATATCTTGGAATTTGGAGAAAATTTACAGTAAAATCACTCTTTTATACAAATAACCTTCAGATTTCACTTTAGCTAGCTGTGGACGAAAAATTATGGGTAGTTGAGAGCATAAATTCGGCGTTACCAGAGGGGGACTTCCTGTCAGCTGTTTGGCTAAGTTATAGATATATTGAATGATATTTAGGGGTGCATATTGGGACTTTTTCAAAACATGTTTTTGCCTATCAGACAAACAGCCTGATAATAATAATACTGGATTCACTGTGTGTGCACTCAATCTAGATCCATTGGTCAGTCCAGTGAGATAGTCTCTGCATGGACAACCCCATTGAAATTGTGTGTGCTCAGTGCTACATGGTTAACACAAAAGATGTCCAAATGAGTGGGCTGTTGTGCTGGTCATCCTATTAATAGGCCTGGGCGATACATGGAAATAATGATTTAGTAACTATTTGTTTGTATGGCATCTAAAAGACTGCATTAAAATCGCTGAAATTGATCAAGTTATATAGCCAAAAAAAGTACTTTTTAGGGTTTGATGCTTTAAAATGGTATATTTTATCTCATTATATGACATTTTTTGTTGTAATAGTACCTAAAGTCATACGCACGGATTCGGTTTATAGTATTTATTCGCCTTACCATATGGTAACTTTCAGCTTTGAGGGCGCACTGCCATTTTAAGGTGTTTACGGTTCATCAGTGCGTTAAAACAAGAAGTCTCAGGTCAACCTATGTTGAGTCTTTGATCATTTGGCATCTAAATCATATAGTTTCACCAGATATTAGTGGCATTTAACTGTGAGAGTTCTGAATATGAGAAAATTCCCACCCAAAATTACCCATTTCCCATTGAAACCCGTGTAATACATAATTAGTGGTGTTGGAAAACATTATGTTAACTGAATACCTAGATGTTAATGGATTTATGCTGTAAACACATTCATCAGAGTTGTCATATTTTGTGGCTATCTCATCTTTCTTAGTTGGTTCTTTATTCATTATCAATGCCATGCCATTACACTAGCATATATCATTAGTGGTGACATCAGCAAGTCTTTTGGACCTTGTTTGATCTTCAAGGAGGCTCATTCTTTTGAGTTTTCAACTCCATCTGGAGTAAATTCCATGATGACCCTTTGTTCACTACTGGTAGTACCTGTGAAGTCAAGGAGGTTGGCTTCCTCTGCAGATTGTCCTGCCCATACACAGTGTTGCAAAACTAAAATATTTTTGCAATAATATTGTGGAGGAACAAGCTTTCAAATGAGACAAAATTTATTACTCTGCGACAAAGTACTATACCTTGTTCTAAAAACTTATTGACCGCCCAACGTATATAAAGAGTTTAAGGAGAGGATGCAATATATATCCGTTAGGAAATTGTTTTTCTCTGCCCGTAATACACATTGTAGAGCCTGATAGTGAATCAGGGCTGTCAACTCTCACGGCCAAAATTGGCTGCGAGTCTCACGCATTGGGTCACTTTCTCACGGTCTCACGCCAAGGTAGTATAATCTCACGCATAGGTAGTACATCTCACGCAAAAAGCTGGAAAATGAGTAAAATCTCACGCATCGTACAAATAATTTGTCCGCTTTTCAGATTCTCGAGGACCGTGGCTCACATAGTCAAGGGTCAAAATGAACATTGTAGTCGGCAAATCCCGGTACGCCTCTGTCTCGGTGACATCCCGCTATCTCTAAGGTCCGCTATCTCTAAGGTTCGCTATCACTAACGCAAAGTCTATGGAAATCAGAATTCCGCTATCTCTAATCGAGAAAAGGGTGCGCTATACCTAAAAAAAGGGTCCGCTACTTCTAAGGTTCGATATCACTAATTTAGAATAAGGTTCGCTAGTTCTAAGGTTCGATATCACTAATTATAAATAAGGTTCGCCATCACTAATTTAAAATAAGGTTCGCTATCACTAATTTTGAATAAGGTCCGCTATCACTAATTTATTGAAGGTTCGCTATCTCTAAGGTTCATCACTAATTCCAATAAAGGTCCGCTATACCTAAGGTTCGCTATCACTAATTTTGTTTCAGGTTCTGCCATCCCTAATTAATTAAGGTTCACATCTCTAAGGTTCAAGTATTACTAATTTCGATTAAGGTTCAAGCTATACCTGGTTCAGTTATCACTAATCTTAAATAAGGTCCACTATCTCTAATTTTAAATAAGGTCCGCTATCTCTAATTTCAAATAAGGTCCGCTATCTCTAATTTTAAATAAGGACCGCTATAGCTAACCTTATTTGAAATTAGAGATAGCTAACCTTATTTAAAATTAGAGATAGTGAACCTTATTAAAAATTAGAGATAGCGAACCTTATTTGAAATTAGTGATAGCGAACCTTTAGAGATAGCTTGAACCTTAGAGATAAGAAGTGGACCTTATTTAAAATTAGAGATAGCTTAACCTTAGGGTTACCGGGATTGTTAAAATTAAAGATAGCGGACCTTATTTTAAATTAGTGATAGCGAACCTTAGAGATAGCGAACCTTCAATAAATTAGTGATAGCGGACCTTATTTAAAATTAGAGATAGCTAACCTTATTTAAAATTAGTGATATCGAACCTTAGAAATACCGAACCTTTTTCAAAATTAGTGATATCGAACCTTAGGTATAGAGAACCTTTTTCGTAATTAGTGATAACGAACCTTAGAGATAGCGTAACCTTAGAGATAGCTTAACCTAGAGATAGCGTAACCGTAACTCTCTGTCTCACGCCAAGCAATTCCAAAAGTTGGCAGCCCTGAGTGAATATATCCTTTAACTGTATTATGTTATGTAATCCATTTACTTGAATAGAGCAACTTGAAATACAGACAAACTTCTGGCTATATTTATTGTGATTTGTCCCAAATCTTGTCAAATATTATTTTATATATTGATCAAAGATTACCTTGTTCTCTAGATTATTGGCTTTAGCAGCGAGCACTCTTGAGCATGATATTGTAGCGATCTTTTTTTTTATTTACAGTTGATAATGGGTACACATTAAACAATATGGGTCCAAATTATTTGGGCTGACTTTTGAATTTGTGGTTCTAAATTAACAGTGCAATGGGCAAAAATAAAAACCATACAAAACTTTACCACTGTACACACAGTACATTGGTTTGCTGCTGGGATATGATGGCTATGCCATAGCTACACTCAGGAATCTACTCATGTTTTAACCCTTTAATTACCCTGGTCCTTAGCCCAACCTTAACCCTAAACCTAACCCAAACCATAAGTGGCTTAATTTGCACTGATTAATTGTTGTGTGAAATAATACAGACTCTCTGGTCACTATTTTAATTATTTGTCACTGTCAATATTTTTGCAAATCCACAAATGTGAAATTCTGATATGGCATTCTCTAAATGTATTGCATCCAAAATTTCTTGCCAGATGAGGACCCTATACTTTCCAGAACAAACTCATTCAAATTATTTACACCATAGTCAGGCGGGTCAACTGAGGAGGGACATCTGAGGTTCCTGTGCGTCTGCAGTTAACAGAGATTCCTAAAGCACACAGTAAGATGCTTACTCACTAGATGATTCAATACCCAAGCGACATGCCAAATGTGACTTTCCAATATGTATACATGTAGTATCAGACCCAGATGCTACATGCTCATGATTCATCAATTGTGCTTATCTGTACAGCTTGTGTATCAACAAGAGCAGTGGAATGATTTTGAAGGTGGGCACTTTTTAGACCATTCAAGCTGGCGGTGAGTATGCACGATGCACTGCTCACTGTGCGATACAGCCCAGTTGAAACCATTTGGTGCACCATTTTTTCCTGCAGGTATAAGGCAGAGCTTTTTTTGTATGCAACCCTTGGAGGGATGTTAAGCTGTTGGTCTGGTGTATGGAGAGTCAGTTTAACAAAGAGTAGGTGAACCCTAGTCAGAGAATACTCTAGCTAAAATACAGGTTTACATTTACTATCTTACATTATCTTGCTGTATTTCAGCTAGAGCTCCAAACCCACAAGCTTCCGGGTTTTTTGGAGAACAATACTGTTACGTAAGATGAAGAAGAAACCCGCCTCGGAGCCCGCCCTACTCATTATTTCATTGTACTTATTGCAATTTTCCTCCACACATTACGTAATCAACACAAAGCTTTTGTGAGGATTAGTGAGTGGATAAGAAATTGACAGTGGAGGATACGAAGGACACGCCGATTGTTAGTTGTCAATCATGAATTGCCGCAACGTATTAATATTTTACTGCATGGCATTCCGCAAACACCAAGACAAATTATGCCGTATTTTTCCAAAGATCATCTCATATGAAGTAAGCTGAATGCGATCTGTACTTTTGTAACATTCCGATCGCTTTTGATCACCTATTATCGGCGAATTTGTTTGAAAACACGTGAGTTCATGTTGTGTAAACATATTAGCATAGACACAAATAAAATTACGGCAATACAATGCAATTTGAATGCGCAGCTTGATCTATAGAAATAACGTTGCCCGGTTTTAGTACAGAAATTAGACCCTGTCTGGT
>NC_092628.1:35972173-36011820 GCF_039555335.1 Amphiura filiformis
ACTTTAAGTAAGTCATTTTTGGGGTGCTTATTAAAACAATGAAATGTAAGTCAATATGGGGAATACACACAGAAATATCACAAGTCAAAATCCTAAGGCACAGAGTAAATTCATTTAGACATTTGACCAATTTTATTTATTCAGGCACCCAGACAGTTGTCAGATGAAACAGTTTTTAGCAGGGTTGGCGATTAAAAAAAAAATTGATTTATTTGATTTAAAGTGATTATTTTGATTCCAAAAACTGCTATAACCCATGATAAAGTCAAAAGAGACAAGTGGAATGCTAGACATATGTGCAATCCTATTAGGTATTTACAAAATTCAGAACATGTTTTTACATGTGAAAATTTCAAAATAAAAAATGGTGAAAATCATGGGGAAAAAACCTGTTGAATTCTGCACCTTGAAGATGAATTTTTAGCAATAGAGAAAATGACATCATCGAGGTATTGTAATTGTATCCAAAAGGTGTAGAAGCACTAAAATGAAGTAAAACAGTCAATTTAAGAATGAAATTAACATAAATTAATCAAAAATGGTAACAAATTTTAAATTTGATTTAAATCAGCGATTAGAAAAAAATCATTTGATTTAAATCATGATTTAAATGTGCCAACCCTGGTTTTTAGGGGACCTGTGCTTATTAGGTGAGGGTGCTAATTAGGTGGAATATGGTACTCTTAATTATAGTTCAGTATATTTACAAAAGTACTGTCAATGTCAAAGATAAATTATTCCATTACAATATTTAGTCATGTAATTATGTAAAATCATTGTCAAATACCAAGCAACAAGGGTTCATTCAATTGGTCTGTTTGCCTGTCAAGCCTTTATATAGTCAATTGTGGTTTAACTCCATCCACATATTGCTGTGTTGCCTTCATTAGAGCATTAACCAATTGCAAGATGGGTTTTGCCAAGATGCCAATATTTGACAGCATGATTCAATTAGCCTCCTGGAACATACTACCATGTAACCAAAAAAGGGTAAATCAAAATTATGTTCATATGCAAGGCCATATGGATCATACAAAGGAAAGAAATATGACACTGAAAAACACTGTTAATTGATATCCACACAAATTCATTGAAGTAAGGCTAAATTTTGAATGTGAATATGATTCATGGGATAAGTTATTTCAAGCATATATACCAAAACACAGTGTACATGGTAAAGAAATCTAAAAATGCTTGGTTATCTTATATTTCCTAGTCATACAACTTACACCCTACCAGAAATTGGATAGATGCAAGGGCAGACAATAAGTTCCCCCACCCACTTTGTATCTCCACTTAGGTGCAACTCAAGTAACATTAATTTACAATAATAACTATATATCTTTCAAAACGCACATTTGAATAAAGTAATTGCTATATGTACACTGAAAATTTCACAAATCGGGCCACATTCCATACTGTTATTCTTGAGATATTTGGAATTAATATGTAACAATACCTCAATTTGGCTCCATACTTTCTCCACTACTTTACATTTGACATAGACATTTGTATTGAAAGTAAATGTCATCAAAGTTGTGCTTGAGTGGAGATATATAATTTTGCAGGAACTTATTGTCCGCCCTCATATAGCTACAGCTATGCAGTTTTTCAAAAGTGTTTTGCTAGTCAAATGTAGAGCTAGCTTTGATATCCTGTAAGGAAGTTGTTTGCACCCTTCATGTCTGCACATTGTCAGTTAACAAGTTGGAGGGAGCTAGGGTGGCCATTTCCTTGAGGACATGTACTGTCTAGTGAAGTGCAGATATAGAATTATAGACATACACAAAACATTTCCTTTCATATTATAACCTTATACACAGTGTTTTGCAATTCATTATCAAATACAATTTAATAGCCTTGTATACTTTAAACTATAAGGCCAAGTAAAATAAAAAACATGTTTCATGTCCGGGTTTTTGAAAAAAAGGAGGAAGAGGGGGCTTTTTATTTTTTATCGCAAAATCGGTGTAAATACCCATAATTAGAGCTGTTTTAGCATATACAATAATGCCTGGAAAAAGGAGGAGGCCTCTTTTATTTCTTGTTCTGAGAGATAGGCCCCTCTAAAACAAAACCTTATAAAAGTGTTTCTTGTATATTAGCAAGGCTATAGAAAGCATCTCTACTTCCTGGACATATTTTTTGAAAAGTTATAACTGAATTTCAAAAAATAAAAATAAAATTGAAGAAACCTCAAAAAAGGAAGCGGGAGGGGACGTGAAACATATGTTTATTTTTTTATTTGGCTTAATAAATGCTGTATTAATCGGGTTGACTCCTCACTTGGTTCCCTTGCATTTTAACATGTATATCATCCACATACAAAAAAAACAAGGAAAGAGTATATCATTTAAGGTATCAAAGACAGCAAAAATATGGTGCATGTAAATGAATACATCATCACTTGCTTTTTAGGGTATAGTAACCAAAGGAAAAATGGTGTTAAGTTTGACATAAGCACACATTACTTGTTTATGGTGTCACAGTGACTTACACAAAAGGAAAATACCGAGTACAAGTTAGTTGCTTCCATGTGAGTTTGTGTAACTTTTTGCATTCCTAATAGTACTTGTGCAGTCATATTTGTAGGAAGGGTTTGGCTATGGTGATGTCAGGATGTGTCCTTTCAGACCTACATTGCATTTGACCAGAGATGACCCAATTAGATCACACTTTCAATTGGAGTCATTTAGCAGGATTTATGTCAATTCTTTTTGCATACTGTAAAGCATGAAATGACGCGTGCATGTACATTTCAAAAACCTCGTACGTGTGGTTGATTTACAAAGATTTCATGCACACAAATATATTTTTTCTGTCTATAGGCCTAGACCTTGAAGGAAATGTACAAAAGTTAGCAACAAAAAGAAAATGTTGCAGAAACATAGGTTCTCTCCAAAATGAATTTAAATGAAAATATGCTTTACAGTATTTATATGATCAGTTTTATACGAGGTATTCACATGCTGGGTCTTCTGCAAGTGTATGCTGTTCATATTATTGAATTCATTAAATTTCAATAATTTAGCCTTGGCCAAATTAAAGGCAGGGTCAGAAATATTGGGTCTGAAAAAAGGGGGTCACATTTTTGGAGCGGCATCAAGCCCTAGCTGGATTGTCATTATGCTGGATTGTCATTACCGTCCAATACTGAGTAGCACATCTAAATTTGATGGATTATGATTGATAAAAACTATTCCATGCCAATTTAATTTGACAAAATTGTTCAAACTACCAATAAAATATAGCCAAGTTTATTTTTAACACTTTTGTATGCAAATTTTAATATACAGTATTTATCCTTTACAAAACTAAGTGCAGTAATAAACTTCTCTTAGAATCTGCTATTGCAATATATTGTATTTTCAATATACGGATATGTTTTATTACAAATCAAATTTTATGAACATGTTTTAAACTAATAGCTGAAATCTATATATCCATTTCTTTTGTTCTTAATTACAATTGTATTATACATTTAAGGGGGTACTACACCCATGTGGTAAATGTGTGACTATTTTTGCATTTTTCTCAAAAAATAATTACACACTGGTAACAAAAGTTATGTATATTATTGGGGCAAGGAATCCAATTACTGCACTGAAATTTCAGTGACTCAAGACAAGCGGTTCAGTATATATGATAGGAAACAAGGTACATCCTAAGCGGTACCATATTTCTGATCATAAATAACAAACCGCTTGTCTTGGGTCACTGAAATTCCAGTGTAGTAATTGGATTCCTTGCCCCTATAATATATACATAACTTTTGTTACCACTGTGTTATTAGTTTTTGAGAAAATGCAAAAATAGACACAAATTTATCGAGGTGTAATGCCCCTTAAACTAATAGTAACACGTGCAGCATTTATGCATAGCCTATAATGCATAGCCTATCTTGTCATAATTATACACATTATGTTATATTGTGAAAGAAATTGTTATAATTACTTAATATCCGATATACAGTATTCTTTTTTACAATTAATTGTACATAATCTGGAAATATTCCATACAGGTGTTTACAGTAATTAACAGAAGAAATGTATAATTATATTAATACATTATTTGGAAATACAAATATTAGAGATTTCAGATCTGGTGTATTTTCGGTATCTATAGAAAACGTTGGAGCCATTGATATTGGCACTGTTAGTGCAAAGAGCTGGTAAAAGTTTATTCTTTTTATCACCAGCTTTATTCATAAAGGGGATATTGCAATTATAGTGTATTCCTTTGTGTATTTGTATGTATGTGTGTGCGTTCCACTTTAGTTAGGTTAATTGTTCTTTTTCCTGATATTTAACCTATTCTGTCGGTTCGTGCAATGTCACTTCCAGTTGATGATGCGACTCAGTCAAGTGAAAACAAATCCTCAATTTGATTTGTTTTTAATGATTGCAGCCATTGCTTTTGTGTACATTTCGATCACAAATCGTCGGTGGAATCAAACAAGTTTCCAAGTCTGAGTTTCCAGAGTGGAAATTACTTACTTGATTTACCACTAAATATAGTGACAAAATGAGATTTTCATGAAACTAGGTGAATATGATCAGCATGGAATTCCAAAATTTGCAAGTTTTACTAGCTGTATTTTTAAGTAAGTTGTTGAATGTTCTCAAAATTCACAAGGTTAGTGTTTATTATTAATATGATCCTTTTGAAACCTGCAAGAGTGTATGTTTGGTATATTGCAAGATATCGCAGGATATTTCTGTGAACATCTCATGCAAGTCTCATTTTTGCAAGAATTGTATTTAATTTGATATTTCATAAGTGATATAGCTGATAAGCTTCCAATAACATAAGTGCCTGCCAACCAATCCAACTGTTGGATTTATGAAAGGTACAATTATTTTATAATTGATGTACATAGTGTTTTCTTGTCATAATATAAGACTCTTGTTTACCATATGAAATAACTTAAAGTTAGTAGTAACAATATTGTTTATGTAACAAATGATGTTTTCTTTATGTTTTCTTTTTATAGTAGCATTTGTATTTATTTCTAAAAAAAATGATTCATAATTCAACAAAATAAATTATTAATTGTTTTAACATTTAAATAAAAGTGACTGAGTTTGATTAATTTATTCAGGTTATTGCTTTCTATTATATACAGGGTGTCCCATAAAAAGCGGGTTCTAACAAATATGGTGATATATTTTGAAATGTGTTTTCAACCATCATTCAGTGTTTACATTATGTGAAAGCCACATCTTTTAGCTACAATCTGCAGAAAACCACAAAACATTTAATAAAATTGTTTTAAAGATGTGATCTTGGATGTAAACATAGAAACATGTAAACAATGAAAATGTTGCAATATTCTATTGACTTGTAGTGGCACTGTACAATGCTCACTCAATGGAGAGTCTTTTACATTCGTCCATTTCACTTTGACTGGTTTTTCTCAAAAATTGAATTCTTTTTATAAAAAGTGACACAAGGAAATTTTCTGAGAATGTCAAAATTGACATGAATATTCTGGCCAATAAATTAAAGCCATGTTGTAACATTCCATAAAAAAATAGATTTGTATTTCATTTCCACAAAATGTTAAGTTTTTACCGTCATATATACATGTCCATTTTTAATTTTGACCCAAACAGATAAGGCAAAACAAAGAAAATCGCTATATTAAGCCATAATGTACCATAATTTTTAATTTGTTATTCCATTGATTCTATACTCAAAATGCTGAAATAATACTAGTAATAATTGTCGCAAAGGGATTCTGTCTAAATAACAAGGTGAAGTGAAAGAAACCCTACTGGTTATTTTGGCCGTTTAACATGCAGTTCTATCTAGGGGGACATGCATAAAGTTATAAAATTCATGAATTGTGACTTTTATATTGAACTTTGCTCTGTTGACCTACAAACACAACAAATTTGGCTGATTCCATTTAGGTGCAAGTTGGGACATGTGTAAACATTACAAATATGCCAAAAAGTCTGGTTTGAAAACAATTAACCAATTTCATAAGATTGTACATTATGGCTTTAACGCCATCGCATAATGTCGCCAATCTCTCTATCGTGACTGCTTTTTAATATTTCAATCACAATAATAAACCGACAGAATTTGACAGTTTATTATTAAATCTCAAATTTTGTCAGAAATACAGCAAAAATAACCTTAGATTATTGTAGGGTATCTTAGTTCATCAAAGTACATAAATTTAGGCCATGGGAATGAAAGTTTTAGATTTGCGTCCATTTTCAACATTTAATTTTTTTTTCCATTATTTCCACGAAGCAAGGCTCTGAAACAAAGATTTCAAGTTCTGGATCGACAAGTGTGAACACTTTATTTTAATCAATAATCAATCTGTGCACTCATGAACGATACCTCTGTTCAATGCATTCACTTTAAAAAGTATTAATGAATAATGAAAAAGGGCCACATGTGATTTGAAAAAGTGATGGAAGCAAATCTAAAACTTTC
This sequence comes from Amphiura filiformis, assembly GCF_039555335.1. Taxonomy (NCBI): domain Eukaryota; kingdom Metazoa; phylum Echinodermata; class Ophiuroidea; order Amphilepidida; family Amphiuridae; genus Amphiura; species Amphiura filiformis. The sequence goes on from NC_092628.1 coordinate 35,978,627, forward strand.
ATTGCCATGGCCTTAGTGTAAAAATCTAGATTTCTAAAAAAATCGAGGGTTGGCTTGTGAGAAAATGCTACAATATGTCTTTAAAGAATGATCAAACCTTGAATTTGAATGTCATTTATTTGTTTGAAAATTTGATAATTTCCAACACAATGCATATATCACTTTTACACAAATGTTCTGATTTCTGAAAAAAAGAAAGATAATTGATCCACGGATGGATGCACAGGGTCTCTGCGCTCGTACAAAAATTGCAAAATTAGTCCTGCAACCATTTTTGCATGCAAGTCCATTATATTATCATTATTTTATCAAATACAGCTAAAATATAAGCACTGAAAATACTGGTTGACAACACATTTAAAAATATCACCACATTGTTTGTACCTGCTCTTTATGGGACCCCCTGTATATCCATATACTCTCCTTTCTAGGGTCCATGGTATATCATAGGTGGCCAAGCTGAATTATAGCTGTGAGACATTTGTCAAAAATAACTTTGTGGACAGATATAGCTACTAAGTTTAGCTTGTGTGTAACCCACATAGGAAATTGCCCTAGTGGATTGATTGATATGATAACCAAATTCTGTATTTACTCTATTAAACGCTCCCCTTCTATTATAAAATGTTTCCATCTTTTTTCAAAGAAAAAGTGACCGAAATGCTGAAAATTTATATGTGCCATATATAACCTATAAGCATTGTAAGTATAAAGTGTAAAACTGGCATGTCATGATTGCGAAAGTGAATGGACAAATTCTATTCTAACTTACATTTGTGTAATGTGTACGGAGGCCAACCAACCAACCATCTCTGAACAAAAACAGAGGGCGCTACAAGTTACCAAAGTTCTATGACCTGAATTACGTCTCACTTCAAGAGTGTTGGATCAGGTCATTCCACTGGCAAAGGCTGTAGTAGTAACAGCTGAAAATTATGGAGGTAAATATTTTTGTATTGAGATCAAGAGCTAAAATCTTTCTATATATCTTCCAATGTTCTAAAAACGTTATATCCCTTTAAAGATCTTCATTCCTACATTTTCAACACATGCAAATACTTGATATGTCCTGAACTTCAGTTTAAAAACAATGATTTGTTGAAATGAATTTTGACATGAATGAGGTTATCTTTGGAGTGTTTAATTAGCAGTTGTTTCAAAATGGAGAAGTTCTCCATGTGTATACATTTGACCAAAAAGGTGAACATTATACCTGTAATGAGTAGTAATAATCATAATGTGTCCACAAGAAGTTGATGGCTGGATGGATGCTGATATCCAACCCCTTATTTCAACCAATCTCTGATGGCCATTGCCTCTTTGACTTGTACCCTTTTATCCAAGAGAGCTGTCACTCTAGATCTATGCAATTGTTTCAGTCTACCATTTACAAGTAAATTTCATCTTTTCTTGTCAACCAAAGAATTAAGTCAAACTATAAACCTTATTTCTCCAATAGTGAATACCATTTTTGAAACACCTGCTGAATAAAAACTTCAAAGAAACCCCTTTCATGTCAAAATTCATGTTAATGAATTATTATTTTATACTGAAAGATCCATTGCATGGGTGGCTGAATTATCAGACACATAAAATTAAAGAAAACAAACAAGCTGCATGAGCGAAGTAAACCACGATTGATCATGTTGATATCGAGAACATTTTTGTTCATTTATTACATGTATGTTGGAAAGTATAACTATTTATGAAAGCATCATTTTTGGAAAATGTGATTATTTTTGAGCAAAGAGAACTTTGAGAAGGTAGACAAATGTTTCCTCTATTCACAGCTTTTTAATTTTTCAAATCAACAAATTATATGTAAGGTTATGAAGAAAAATGTTTTGTAAGTTTTTTTTTTTGGGGGGGGTAAGTTATTTTTGGACACTTTATAACTATGCAGCCAACAGTAGAGATCTCAAATTACCATGTTAACTATGTTAGGATACTTCAAATCAAGTGACTGTATGAAATGTGAGAAGAAGTATAGATGCTTTATTATAGTTTGAAAGTATATTTTATAATTACATTGTAATAATTAATTATTTGTACTGAAATTTTTCTTGTTTTCACAGAGAGTGTTTTCAAAGCACAGAAGTTATCAAGGTGGCTATAGGCTTATTTGCACCACCAAAGTCATACCAGGTCAGTAATATTTCATGGCAATATTTCATCGGATATTATTTGCTTGTCATAAATTTAGGTATAGAATTGAAATGGAAAATCTGGCAAATTAACGGTGTTGGCTAAAATGCAGCTTCTGGGGAGTACTCGAATTACATTTTGACAGGCGTGAGACACTGGAACTCTGTAGGGATTTTTTTACCTAAAAAATGTCAGATTTGACAGTTTTTGCCCAATTATTAGGACCCATGTTTGATTCTTTTACCTAAAAATGGCCGATTTAATTGACAGTTTTTGACCAATTTCATCTGTGGATGCTCTGTTGAAATCTCAGTATGTTGAATACAAAATATAGTGATATATACATTTTTATAATGTCAATTATCAACACAGTATAAGCTCATTTTCATACACACAAGCTCTCAATACAAATGGCTCTCTTTTGATATAAATAAGAATAAATTTTACAAACATAAAAAAATTCTGTGTCAAGGACCCACTTGTAGGGCATTCTTTCCGGGAAATACCCTGTACAGAATACATGACATGTATTAACCCAAAAATCAGAAATACTCCGGACTGAAAGCGGATTGGATTAAAAAAATTTTCAAAATTTTCAGTTCAGGACATATATCATCGAATTGGGCCGGATCCGGGTTCTTTCTTGCATTTCGAGTCGGGAACAGGAAAAAAGTATTTCACAACAGCGGTGTTGTGGCGACTTATTTCTTAATTCACAGTAAATTTCACATCAGGTGAATGCAAGTGTGTATCCATAATTATTATTTATATAGGTGATTGCATACAAGTAGGCCATTCTTAGAATGGATCAGGATGAGGTTGAACAGAAGCCGGTCAGGTGTGCAATGAATCGGTCCGAATCGGCTGGGTTTGTTCCAAATTTTTGGGTCGGGTCAGGCATGGTTGGAAAGAGTCTTGAACAGTTGAACTGCAAACTAGTGCAACGTACCAATATTGATTATCCTGTTATTGTTTACCCATCACTAATTGGTTCTTCAAGCCATATTTCCTCATACATAGATGTATTGGAATACTGATGAGGCATTTTCTTGCTAACTGTCTTCACACCTTCCACTGACTTGTTCTTTTCATTAACTTTGTTATCTTTCTCTTGTACAATCACCCACCCATCCTCAGTTGCAAGGCTCATAGACTTATTTATTGGTGGAGTAACTTCCTCACCACTTTGTACAATATGATCATAACAATTATTAGGACATTCCTCATCAACTAAGTCTTGCCTACTTCCTCCAAAGGTCCTCTCCAGGTGATCATATTCATGAGTTTGATTGTCCATAGTGCTTGATGATATCTGTTGATAGCCAGCAGCTTTATCTATGTGTATAGCTGCTGTATCAGAAGCAGACCTCACGTGCTTGCAGACAACTTTTGTCCTATCAAATTGATCATAAGTTTGAATATCCGATGTTGTCAAATCTTCTACAGAGCGTAGTTCAGCATACTGTGTCTCTTCCTTTTTGTCTGATTCCTCTGAGATGTTTTCAGGGAGACTTAATGAATTTTGCAACTGAAATTTAGTTTGCATATGTTCTTGTATTCTGGAATACCTTTTCTGTAATTGGCAATGTATATTAACTTGCATGTTTGAATCAGTGACTTGTTCAGTATTTGGATTGCATTCTTGTTGTTCATTGGTTTCCTCAGTATTCTCAATTACACTTTCATACCCATCTGATTTCTGGTTATTGTCCATTTTAATGTATTTTCCTCAATGATCACCTTGTGACTCTCTGATTTCAAGTCCCTCTTGCCAGATATATCCTTGTTACCATCACTGTTCATACATTGTTCAACACCAGTACGTGGTAAAGAATTGGTAGCTCTTAAGTAATCTTCAACTTTTTTTTTCAAACTAAAATCTAGCCAAAAATCAGCATAAGTAACATTCTTCCGTCTAGGGGATTGCTCTCATTTTTACTGGACCAAATCGAAATTGATTCAGTACCTTTGCTCCAAAATTGCTCCTTGATGATGGTGTTGGTTTTGGTGGTGTGACCGAATTCACAGCATGTAATTGGCCATAAACATTCTGTTCTATCTCCAAAGTATTATTCTTGATATCAGCATTTTCTGTAGCAACACTGATATCAGGAGAGACAGATGTAAAAATGGTGTCTCTTCTTTCCACATGATCATAGTCTCTTGTGTGTGCTTTCATCATATTCATGGAGTGTGGTGCAAAACTGTCTTGTCTTTGCACTCTGTCATACACAGGCTGTCTTCCATGTGCAGAATCATTTCGTTGTAACTTCCCACAAGAATCAACAAGTATATCCCCTGTCTTTCTATCAAGTTGGTCATAAATATTGTCAGAATGAACTTCTGCTTCTACAACATGTGGATCTGAAGGTGTTAATGATGCAGATCTATTAATTTGATCATAACCATTATCTTGGTCTAATAATTCCCTGCTTCGTGATATCATTGAAGAATTTGGTCCTAAATGGCCATACACATGATTACTGTCATCTAATGTACTGTGCTGAAGCTTTCCGTAAGTGTGTTTTACACTCTCTCCTTTAATAGGAGTACACAGTTCTTTGACTACTCTTTTTCTAGAGTCAACTCGAACTAGAGCAGGTCGGTCACACTTTGTGACTGGCAAAACATCAGGTGGATTCTCATAGTTTCCATTTTTAGCAGCTTGTGCAATTCTGTTTTTTCTTTTTCTTTCAACAGTGCTGTATATGATTCCCTGTTTAGCTAATTCTAATGTTTTCTCTCTATCTGCTTTAGTGCCAGGAATATATTGTTCAAAATTATCATACCCCTTACATTTAGCCTCTTCTGCTTCCAGAGTGAAATAAAAAGGTTTCTTTATGCCTCCACCATTTGTTAGATCTTCAAGAAATGAAAACCTTGCTGATGTTTCTGAGTCTGCATTAGCAAAGGCATCAGCATAGTTCCCTTCTTGGATTCCTGATAGTCCATGAATGCTGCGAGGACGCTTGGCAGCCATTTTGGCTCTCAGTTTAACACCTTCTTGTGAAGTTTCTCTCATTGAGTTTGTCTTGAGTGGTAATTTAGGCAGTGTATCAGTGCTTTGTCTAACCTTCATGGATTCACTTCTATGTGCAGGTTGGTTGAATGGTGGAGCTCCTGACACAGGAAGCAAGGGTGTTCCCGGACAAGGAGATGATGGTGTGGTAGGTCTTGGAGATGTTGGAGTCATTGGTCTTGGGGAGCTTGGTGCATTCGGTGGAGAACCAAATAATACTATATGAAGTGGATGTTGCTGTAAAGCTGCCAAGGAAACAAGTTACAAAAAAAGTGAGTTGAAATTGATCAATCATAGATAAATAGGCTGTACAAACTTTAAATGGGACTTGGACATAATGGGGTAAAATGACATGTGTGAAAGGTCATTTATGGGTAATTTGAGGTCAATTTACAAATCTGTTCAAATTCAGAAGTTGATAATTTTATGGTACTTGCATGGAATGATGTCTTAGTCAAAGAAATGTAGGTGATATGGCACCCAAAGTCAAAGGTCATTTAGGGGTCAAGTGAGGTAATTTCTCTAATATGCTTTGATGGACTTGGACACAACAACCTTTGGATACACTGGCATATGTGATGTCAACAGATGTGAGGTCATTTATGGATAACCTGTGGTCATTTTACAATTATGTTTTTGCCTTTTGTGGGGAGGGCTGGGTATTATACGACCACCACATAATCTATTTGTTCAGCAGGGAAACTATCATCATATGAAAATATTCTGAGTATCAAAGTTTCTGCTAAGCTGGTAATTCCATATATTTACTACTTCGTTGACTCATAATAAACTGACTGATCATAAAACCCAAAAGACATGTGGGATGACGTAGCAATTTATACAGAATGATATTTGGGGTGTGGATGGTGGCCATTTGGGAAAAAGGTGACAAACAAGGCAAAATTAACCTTTGAATTCATGTGCATGGGATTCAATTTTATTCAATAAATATTTGGTCTATCCTGACCTTCAGAAAATCAATTGTATTATCCTGTTCGATCTTGTACAGCCCTACTGGACTCATTGGAACAATCAAAACTCTACTCTGGTCTGCCAAGGTCAAATGAATGTATAATACCATAAATTTACAGAACCCTTGGCTGTGTCTTCTTGTTTTGAAAAACCAAAAATTGTTGCCACTGAAATTCACAGAAGTGGTCCCAGTATATAATAAATTTACTGTAATGTATTAATGTGTGAAAGTAATATTTTATTACTAAAACCATTAGGCATGAATTAATCAAAAGTTGACATAGGTGACTTACCAGAATTTCTTTGTAGTTCATTGACAGTTTCATAGATGTTGTCTTCTTGTGTAAGTTTCTTTGGTCTGAAATTTAAATAATAACACAATAAAATAAACAACATACATAAAAACAAACAAAAAACAAACATACAAGAGCAAGGATGCCAAAAATGTACTTCACATAGGACAGAGTCACATGGCAAATGGTTTGGCAGGCTGCATGAGATAACTGCAGACTCAAGACTTTCCAAGGTTTCCAATGGGAAAAAATGTGTATTGTTGAGTGGAGCGAGCTGGAGAATTTTGAGAATTGGACAATAAATAATAGGAATTTCTGTTTTTACCATCCTTTAGTGTGTGATAGAACCAGGCAGGTTCAATATTTTGAGTTGTGAATGCCAGCACTCACACTGATGAAGTCTGGTGGTTCCAGACGCAACGTCGCAATAGTTGCAAAAAGTAAGTTCCAGTATTAGATTTAATTCCAAAACTCTATTATTATTTAGCTTCGTTTTTATGAAAATATAGGCTTATAGTGAGGGAAATGTGAGCATACACATTATTTTTAGTAACACCATTTGAAACTAAAAATAATCGGCATGTCCACAACTTTTTTTTAATATCAAAGACTGGTTCTTGCAGAGGTTGAGTTGTGCTACAAATTACACTTCTGGAAATGTTGAGGTGGCCTGTCTGTGCTGGTGTGCGATCACACTTGTGCATGATTTACTCTCATGTATTTGATTTCAAGTGCAGCACTTATTTGTACTATTATGGGGATGTTTTCCATGACTTTGGACTTTAAAGTTTTTATATGACTTTTCAAGATCTGTTAATTGATTCATGATGAAAACACAAGTATTCAGTAAGCCATGCAGCACATTGGTATGCATGTTCACAATGGCATCAAATAATATGTAACATTACTTGAAAAGTTAATGGAACCATAATTACCGTCGTAATTTGCCATCGTCTTCAGCTGCAACTGTTCTTTGCCTTTTCACTAAGAGAGTTGCCAACAATACAACCATAATGGCCAATAAAAAGCCAATCATAGCCAATACACCCCATAACTTGTTGGATGGATAGAAAGCTGTTGTAATTACTGGAGGGTCAGGTGCATTCTGGATGTCGATGGGACCAGCAGAGCCATTCTGATTAATAAATTCATATTCAACTGTTGTAGAGTGACCTGTGACAGGTGCTGATGTGGTTGTGACTCTGTTGGTTGGTTTCATTGCAGGTTTGTCTATTGCATTGATTTCATTATATGTTGATGGACTGTTGATTGGTCTGTTGGCTACACGTACATTAGCTTGTCTATTTGCTGAGTTTAGCTGTTGGTTTGATGATACAGATGTGGTTGTAAGTGTAGTGTCAACCTGACTTGATAATGTAGCTACTTGTCTTTGCGTCAGTGGACTTCCTGTGAAAAAGTTTGGCATTATTGATCCTGGTCCTGGGGAGCTTAGCAGTGGAGGTGGAGGCCGATCCTTTGGGTGTGAGTCTGAAAGCATTTTAGCTGTAAAGAAAAGTGGAAAAATAATAGTTCCAAAATGCTTATGAGTTAGTTGAAGCGCTATTTGCTCATTACACCCTCATTATTTAGTGTTCATTGTTATTTTTAGCAACTTGTGTGAATTAATAGCAAATTAATTTTAATGTAAGTCATCATAATCATACATGATATAGCCATTGAAAGACACAATCATTGGTCATACAGGATGCCCCATAAAGAGTGGGCCCAAACAAATGTTAAGAGGTTTTCAATGTGTTTTCACCAATTGTTCAATATTTACTTAATATGAAAGCCACATCTTTTAGCTATCATTTGCAAAATACCAAATCTTTTGATAAAACAATATTGAGGATATCTCTAATGGAAAAAATGGCTGCCATAGATGGGCCCAAGTAAGGCTTCAAAAATTCTGCATTGAGTGATACATTGTACCTGCGCAATGAACCAGAACATTTATCGAGCAACTAGTTTTACATCTGAGATCATATCTCAAAGTTGTTTTATCAAATGAGCTCTGGTCTTTGCAAATGAACCAAAATATGACATTGTAAAAAAACAGCAACCCTGTGTTTTCAGATTGGTCGATAAGCGCAAGTCAACTTATTATTTTTTGAAGCCGAATTCAAATTAAGTCTAGTATTCTTCATATGTGGTGTGATCAAGCAAAATCAGTCTGAAGTCGGGCATATTCAATTTTCAGTTTTTTACATGATTGTATAAAGCATTTGCAAAGCTACATTTTACAGAAAACTCCATTGAAATTGAACATTTAGTTCCAAAGATATGAACAGTTGAAGTGTTTCCAAAACAAAAGACAGCAAAAGAAATTATTTCATTTGTTTGGCTGTACCTGAAAATTAATATATCCGACTAGCGACTGATTTTGCTTGGTCACATCACATATAGTGACTTGTAGCAAGATTTACCTGTGTCTTGTTTCGGATAGCAATCTCCTGTACTTTGATTACATTGTAAACCATCAGGACATTTACATTCATATTCACATCGTGGACCAAAATTACCAGGTGCACATCTGTCTGCACAATTATATCTAAATGTAGAACACACAATGAAAAATATGATTACAATTTGGAAGCTGCACAATTTGTTTGCAGATTTGCTTGTATAACATTAACAAAGGAACTTTTAGCATTAAAATGTCAGTCAGGCCAGGCCACTTTCAACAAACTTTGTGTCTTGAGATTCTGATTGTAAGAATTTCAGCTGGTACATTGTAAATATCCATGCTTACAATGTATGTGGGTCCATAATTCAACCAACATGATTTGCCTCAATCTAGGGAACAAAAGTAACAGAATAAAGAAAGATGCTCAACACTAATAACTCAAGATTAGATTAACATTTGGGTCAACGGTTGTCAGTCTTGGATTGTTTGGGTGTCATTCCTGGGATTTTAGAGAAGTGAATTGGATTTTAGCATGTTGCTAATATTGTGTAATGTTTTTAATGACTGTATTTTCATATTGAGTGCACTTGTTTTACTATATACTTACCTTTTTAGATTATGTATCTGTTTATATAGTTTTACTCTACTTTTGTATTGCATAATGTAAAATATTTGTAGGTTTAGTAAACAGTGTTTTACTTTACTATTGTTCAGCATATCGAGGCTTGGCAATTACAAACAGGCAAAACATTTTCACAAAATTTTTGTGTATTTTATACCAAATATGAACATTCAAATATGAAAAAAAAAAGAAAAGAAACATGACTATTTTTTTCAAATTTTAAGGTCGGTTGAAAAGGGCAATACAAATCTTCTTGTTTTAGGCCTAAGTATAATGTTTTTGTTTAACTCTCTTCACGCGGGTGTCGACTGCAGACGACAAGTTTCAATTTTTTTTTTATTTGTTAAAAATTTCAAAAATGTGAATTTTCATGACCATATTTGGAATCAGCATGAAAAATGCATTAAAATGAGTACAAACAAGCCTAGTATTGGTTCAGTGGTTCTTAAGATAGCTCTTGATATTTTGAGAAAATATCTCAAAACTTGGGACTTCTTATATTGAAGCCTATGGCTAGCATGCAGAGCATTAAAGCTAAATTGTTTACTGTTTAATATCTCATTTCTATCAATTACTGCTTAGCTCAGTTCAGTTGAGTTTCCTTCACTCTCATAATATGTGTGGTGCATGCTAACAAAACCTGGTGGAAGAAAGGGTATATGCCTAATTGAAGTTTTGCTGGAAAATAGGTTATTTGTATATTGAATAATGTAAAAACTATAAATGACGACATCTCAGGTCTAACCGCAATTGGTTTATTTTGTTATTTATTTTAAATGACTCACTTACCCCATGCCATCCTTACACCTGCAGCTACCAACATCTGGTGTACATATTGCATTTTTTCCACAGGTACAAGTTCGTCCACAGTTTGAGCCATAAAAGTTGTCAGGGCAAGATAGTTGACAGAAAGAACCATGGAATCCCCATGAGCAGTCACATTTTCCATTAGGCAAGCATCTGCCTCCATTCTTGCAGCCGCAACTGTTGCTTGTGTCACCTGTGAATAACATCAAATCACAAGTCAATCATTCTGTGGAAAAGTGTGTCATTGTAATGAAATTGACATGAGGCATGAAATGCCCAGAATCAGACACTATCCGCAAGTATTAGTCCAGAATGCTGTATAGCTTATAGAGATAGAAATTAGACATATTAAGACACCAATAAAACCCCAGAAACAATGGGGTTCTTCCACCACTTCTATGTAGACTATGCTGTAATCTAATTTAGAAATATAAAGTAATATGTTATGCCAACACAAAGGGCTGCAAATTCCACACATTCATGTAGTTGTATACAATGTAGTTTAAAGGCCCATTCAGTGATTTGCTCATCCGGATGATCATAAAAATCATCAAAATTCAGATTTTGGTACCTTGTCTTTTATGTGCTAACAAACATAGCGTAGCTAGTAGTTCAGCTGAAAGCTGTGTATTAAGGACAAAATAAAAGACATTTACATGAATCTGTAATTTTACCCTTGACAGTAGGGGAAGGTGGGGCATAACGGACCCCTGGGGCAAAACGGAACCACCTGGAAAAATAGACCTTCGCAATACTGCCGTCTATGCAAATTATATTGAGGAACACAAGTATGGCTACGAGGATTTACAACAAAAAATTTATCTGAAACAATCCACTGACATTCGAGCAAGATCGAGTCAAAAAATTACTACCCGTCTGGTGTAAGATATGTATATGTTTAATGCGCTGAAATTTTTCTTCATTAATATTGGATTCCCAAATAATTGTGTATATTGTAAACACGAAGGTACTAGCCATGAGCTGTATTAAGTGCATGGCCTATATGCTACGATGAATTATGCATCTGTCTATCCGGCTATGCGTTTCGCCGCGCTTCGACGCATCGTTCCGATATTTCGGATATAGATAGGTATCGGGCATTCCACGTTTATGGGGTGGTTTGAAAGGTCATCGGAGGTCAAGGTCAAAGGTCAAATTTTTCAACTTTGTCCGATCGGGCCCAAATTTGGTGGGTGGAATCCTTGATACAAGGGGAATATAATGCGTGAAATAAAATCAAGGTCAACCGAGGTCAAAGGTCATTACGGAGGGGTCAAATTTCAAACTTTGTCCGATTGGGCTCAAAATTGGTGGGTGGAATCCTTACGAGGGGATTACATGCCCGAAATAAAATCAAGGTCAACCTAGGTCAAAGGTCATTACGGAGGGGCCAAATTTCAAACTTCGTCCGATCGGGCTCAAACTTGGTCGGTGGAATCCTTGATACGAGGGGAATATATGCCCAAAATAAAATTGAGGTCAAGCGAGGTCAAAGGTCATTACGGAGGGGTCAAATTTCAAACTTTGTCCGATCGGGCTCAAACTTGGTGGGTGGAATCCTTGATACGAGGGGAATACATGCCCGAGATACAATTGAGGTCAACCGAGGTCAAAGGTCATATCACTATCTGATGCTGGTGGTGCTCTCACATACAGCTACAGTGCCCTCACAGCTGCAGGTACTCTAGTTTCTAAAAAAATCGGGTATGGGGCAAAACGGAACCCTAGGTGTGGGGCATAACGGAACAGGGTTCCGTTTTGCCCCGGGCGTTTTGTCCCACAGATGGGTTCCGTTTTGCCCCAATTGGACATAACTTGTCTTCACTCAAGGAAATGTAGGCGTTATCTAGGGGCCTACTCGAACATAGTAAACACTTCGCTGAAACATAGACATATAACTATAACTTACTCCACAGAGATGGTAGGCCTACTGAATATTTCTTTCTGATCAAATATTGGTCATACATATTATAGGCCTACAAGGCCTATAAGAAGTTAACCACTCACTCCACAGAGATGGTAGGCCCACTTAATATAGTAACTGAATATAGGCCTACATATAACTAGGCCTAGGGCCTACCGATGGAACAACTGATATAAGTTTACACCCAGGGTGCCGCTTTTGCCCCATAGTTCCGTTTTGCCCGATAGTGGGGCAAAACGGGTTTTTTTTGAAAATATTTCTTCATTTTATAAAAATTGTAAGATTCAAGTTATATTGGTTAATGGTATATTAAAAGTAAATACAAACTTCAACTGAACATATAATTTTTACAGTCATATTACTTATGGTGACGTCACAGAGCATCCTCAAAGTTAAGTGTTCCGTTATGCCCCACCTTCCCCTATATAAATTAGCTACATGTATTTGAATGGGGCTTCAACTTCGTCAATACTGCTGTTTCTTCATTTTTTGCCAAATTTTTAATTTCAAAAATACCAAATGACAATTTGAATGACTGCATGGGATCACTGAATGAGACTTTAATAGTTATACAGTTTTCTGGATCACACTGAACAATCCAATCTTAGAAATCCACTTAGGGAGCTAATAAAACTGGTAATGACAGGTCAGATGACAGCACAAATCACACCTTTGACAACAAAGATGTGGTGATTTTGTTGATCTACATGTAGGGATGCCCACTCTCAATACAGTTTCCACTAGAACGATTTTTCATTTACTGTGTGCGTGCACTCACACACGTATTGTCTATGGAGAAACTGATCGATACAAGAAATCCCAGGCCTGTTAAATGGCGCACATACTTGTTTTGATCCAAATGTAGGCCTATATCAGGGTGTTTCAAGAAATTCCTGATTCCACCAGAAAACATTAACCAAACTTTTTCCTGTTTGGTCAGTAAATAGAGAAGACCTTCCTTCATGAAGAGATCAACTTTTTTTAATGAAAAATTTAATGAGATGAGAACTACAACAGGTTGAAGTGACACCATTCCGTGCATCAGGTGTTCAAACGCAATTATCTCCGAATTTGGAGTGAATCAGACAAGCAAACTTACATACTCATAAAATTTAACTATTTTTGCAGAAAAAATGTACAGGATGTTAAGAAATTTAAGAATGTTTAAGCCTACCGCGGCCCATCTCAAATCATGGACTTCCCGTGCACTTCTCACTACCATGTCCATTTCATATGCTATCCATCATCATGTGATCATGGCTTCCATGCACACACAGTGTATTGCTCAATGTAGTAAAGATAACCTTTGAGTTGGTGCAAATTTCTCAAAATTGGTAGTGATTAATGTTACCAAACTTATGCCATGATGAAATATAATAATTTTGAAGATAAAATGTGCTGACCTTAAAAGATTGAACAATGTTTAAGACTACCGCTATTCATTTGAAATAATGCACTTATTGTTCATCTCCTCTATGGAGATATTTTCCATGGCGGCCATCTATGATCATGCTTGAGGTTTCACCAAACAAACCATGGGTTTTGAGGTCTTATATTTTTTGTTGTATGTCAACAAAATCGATTAAATTTTCAGGATGATCTTATTTTCATGTTGTTATAAGCAAATATAATGTTCCAGATAACGCTAGTTAATAAATACATTAAGAAAAAGTACCTTAAAGTTGCACTTTCTGTTAGTATTCCTTTTTGGACTTTAACTTTTTAACTTGTTCTAGCAGCCCTATATAAAACCGTGACACTCGAAAAGCCATATCTCTGGAATGAAACTTAAGATTAAAATTATTTAAACGCCAAAATGTTTCTTTCATCAATTCCCAGCCAATAAGTTAGGTCTGAATCAATTTAAAAGTACTTCAATTTTTAGTGGACATGCCTACTACATGTACGTAAAGAAAGAACAACCTTCACTAAGCAGGGGAGGCGGTCTGCGCTATAATTTGACAGGGGCTAATAATTCTGTGATCAAAAACATTCCTAAGAAGTTTGACTCAAAATCAACGACCCCTGGAAACACCACCTTGTCACAGGTCAATGACCAATTGCCGCCAGATCAACATACAGCCTGAAATGTGCTAGAATATATTCCAATTTAATATATATTATACCTGGATGAATGACAACCTGGATGAATGACAACCTTCACAAACATATTCTGATTTTTAAGTTAAGTTCAGCAACACTTATTGTACTTGGCACTGCAGTAGGCTACCCCTGGAGATCCTCCATCAAGGTTAGCCCTTTAACTCAATAAGTGACATGTAGGGCAGCTATATGACTTAGTCATCATTGACAGAAAGATGTATCTTGATTGACATGTCAGCCAAGTTTGATCATTCATAATGATCACATCACTCCCTAATGCAAATGTTATTCTTAATCAAAAATGATGTCATTTACTATATGTGATCATTTGATTCAAAACATATGGTGATAGATATTCTGAGTTTTTGTACCAATTTGCTAACTGAGGGGAGTTTCTATATTAATATCTTATGTTGGTTGACTCTCATTTGGACATTCAAATGAAATGCAGATGGAAACATATATATTGTAAATAGAAAAACAAATTCGGGGCACTCAACTTTGAAGTGACGGTATGTGCCTGTCAATAGGCCCCCTCTTTTGAAGCCGACTATACCCGATGACCCCCTTTCTTTTAGTTGCTACCCAATGACCCCCTTTTTTTGGTTGCGGCTACCCAATGACCCCTTTTTTCTAGAATAGCATCATCAAAATGCAACCAAAACATGCCGAAACTGTCAAATTTTGCTCCATTTTTTCAAAATTATGCTGAAATTTTCAAAATTTTGCTCAATTTTTTCAAAATTTTCTACCCGATGACCCTTTTTTTAAAATCTTATACTCGATGACCCCCTTTTTTCAAAATATTGTACCCAATGATTTTTTATTTTGTTTGTACCCAATGACCCCCTTTTTTAAAATAACGCTTTGTACCCGATAGGCCCCTAATTTGCGACTCCGGTAGGCACATACACCTCACTTCCAAAGTTGAGTGCCCCGAACAAATTGCATGGAGTAAACTATTGTGGAACTTTGCTTGCTCTGCGCAATTCAAAGGACCCTTCTACATATAATATATATTGGGTAAACCAGATGGGGCTGTCATTTTCTTCAGAATGGGGGAGGGGTCATAAATATACTGGGGGTCATAGAATTTTTATACCACAAAATAGGGGGTTATACAATTATTATAAGGGCTTGTAACTCAATATTTAAGTCTGCTAACACACATTCTTTTAAATTACTATCGTAATGTGTGGAAAATCTTTAATTATATGCAAAATTTCCACACTCCGCGCGCATCCTTTTCACTTGCAATCAAAATTTTCACACTCTCTGAGCACATTCTTTACACTTACAATCAAAGTTTTTGCGCTGTCCGCACCTTAATTCCAACAATCTGTCTTGAGTCTGTGTTGGAAGAAGGGAGGGTGGGGGGGGGGGGGCATAAAAATGTTCAACCTGAGATAGGGGTCATAGAAAATTTGTAGCCAACAAGAAAATGACATCCCCCTTTACCACATCAATTCTAAACAGTTCATTGATTGCCATTTATCATTTTTACCATCACTCTCCATGTGATCATTTGTACCATCACAGTACTGCGTGCACCAGGCCATGCACTGACTCTTAGACTTGCCAATTTAGTTATGGAGTGGAATCCTAAATTTAAATGTGTCATGGCAAAACACATTGATGTTGATGAAAGAGTGTATTTCCTACCTCAAACATTATTTTCAAGTAACAGAACTTAATGTATACATGTATGAGTGATATATAACAATATTAACTATCTTAAATTTGTGTAATGGTCGAAATATAATCACTCGGTGAAAGATGCATTGTTCGGCTTAGGCTAATGAAATGAAATTATTACGGTAGTTTCCCTCATAACTTTTTCATTTTGACCAAAACTTTCATTATTTTCATATAAAAGTCAATTATCTGAAAATTGAAACTCTCTATCAGCGTGTTTATACTGAGCACCTCGCATTACCGCGAATTCACCTTCACCCGCATTTCAATCCTCTCGCATTCACGGGTCGTTTCTACTGCGCTGTTAATGCAGGGTAACAATTCACTACCCACATATTTTAGTGGGGAAGATGGAAGTCCAGCAAATAGTTTTTGTGACCTTTCAAGGTCAGATTTTGAATGCTCACACTGTATTATAATAGGCTAACTTCCGTGTCACCCGCAAAATCGTCACCCGTATTGTTTCTACTGCGAACGATACCGCGTATTAACCACTATTAACCACCTCAATAGGTGGTTGACGGATTCACTCGCATTACCGCGCATTAACCTTCACCCGATCTGTTTCTGCTGGGGCCGTTACCGCGTATTCCTCGCATCACCCCGAATTCACTCGAATTAACCCGCAACCGTCTGCTCAGTAGAAACACGCTGAAAATGTGTGACATCCCCTGCTGATCATAATCAGCAGTTTTTCTTAGCTGTAGGTGTAGAGGATGTGGTAAATAATGAAAATTTAAGGATTACCTCATCATGTTTCTAGTGATTACAAAAATTGCAAATTTCTTTTCATTTTTATAAAAACAAATTCAAATCTTTTCTCAATCTGTTGCAAGATGTCTGTAATGATGATCTTAGCATTAATACATGTAATACCTGTTTTGACCTGGTCTTTTATCAACAATATAGGTACCGTAACCACTCGGGTATAAGCCCACCCCCCTAGATGGGCAATTTAACTTCAAAAATGGGGGTGGGCTTATAACCGGGGAGGGGCTAGTAGTTGAATTTAAAAATAAGAAAAATCTTCCCCATTTGTACATGTGCCCAATGTATCAGTATTTTCTATCATCTTTGTCAATTTTTTTAAAATTTTAAGTATGGAATGTTAATTTTTAACTGATATTTTTTAAATACTTGTTCTTAAATGTGAAAGAAAAGCATTGATATGATTTAAAAACTTAGCCAAAATGACTACTGGGCTTATAACCGAGTGCACCCTTGTTCCCTGAATGGTTTAAAAAATAGGGGGTGGGCTTATAGCCGAAGGTGGGCTTATACTTGAGTGGTTACGGTAATAGCCATATAAATGAAACTTTTGACAATAATGAAATTTTCCAAAATAATGAATAATGAAATCATGACAGGAAACTAATCATTTCATTTCATTAGCCTTATGGAACATATTTCAACCAACACACTCGTAGACAGTTAATATGATACGAGCATATGAATTACATGGTTTCTGTAAGACTAAGACATTGTATGCTGGACATATAAACGCATCCCAAAAAGAAAGTATCCAGTTTGATTTTGGTCCATAAGTGAAACATGTGGTCTTAAATCAAGACCTTCTAAAAGTATGTTACAGATGAATTTATTCCGCACAGTTTGATACCTCATTTGTCCAAATCGATGCAGAAATAATGACACAGTGATCTTTTAAATGTAGTCACTTCAATTTTTAAAGTTGCAGTAATTCCTATTGATGTTGTTTTCCTGCTTCTCAAGATTCTTCACAAAGGTACACAATAACAGAGACGGTCTAAGGCTGTTTGACTCCATTTCATGTGTTTTATTCAATACAAATACTCTTTTACTCTTTCCTCAATGTTTCCCCGTTCACTTTTCACATTCCATATCTGGTATGTCCTCCTGCTGCATCAATGATTGCCAGACATCTGCGGCCCATGCTCTCAGCGAGACTTCTGATGCGCCCTGGCCTTGGTATATTGCTGTCCATATTGAGTAGCAGTACCAAATCAGTAGGAATTTACTGCAACTTTTGAAATTGAGGTGATTGCATTCAAAAGGTCATTGTGTCATCAATTCTGCATTGATTTGGACAAATGGGGTATCAAACTCTGCGGAATAAATTGATCTGTAACATACTTTTGGTAGGTCTTGATTTAAGACCACATCTTTGACTTATGGACCAAAATCAAACTGGATACTTTCTTTTTGGGATGCGTTTACATTCACTGGCACAGGAGGATTAATTTGTGATTTAATATAATGAACCAAATTAATCTCACATCATTAGAGCATTGGTTTATTAAAGGAGTATTTCGTGATCCAGCATCCTGTTTTTATGACATTTTTCAGTAGATATCCACGAAAAAAGCTTATTCCCAAAATTCCAGTTGATTCCAATTTTGTGTTTGCGAGTTATGCATAATTACGTGTATTACACTGCTCCATAGGCCACTGCTGTAATTTCATTTTGGTACACCAGAACATAATTCAAATTTGCAATATATGTTTGCTAAATGAATTAATCAGCAAGAAATTGTTTGTACATAAATATGTGGCTAGGTTTCCAGTGGTATAAAATCTCAACTTTTATTGAGAAAAGTGGGGGGGAGATGAGGTTGTGGATCATGAAATGCCCTTTTAAGGAATAAGGATTGAACATGGCACCTGTCTCACCCGTCCACCTGCCATTTTGGACAGGCAATTTGCTCCCAGGAATGTGCCCGGGACAGGCAAAATCAATGCCTGTGCCTTGTACCAGATTCTAAAAATAATGCTCGAATAAGTTCTGTGAACTCAAAACAAAACCAGACTAACAAATCAAGGCAATATCTATTTAACTGACTTAGTACCCCAGAAGAAGCAGAGGTCTGGTTTATGTTTTCAGGGTCAAACTTTGGACAGGCAGTTTTGGTGAAAATGACAGACACTTGTCAAATCCTAACTAGCTAAGACCGGGGCTAAGACCCTGAATAATTTACGTCTAAAAATAAGAGCGAAAAAGGCGATATTCTGTCTGAAACAGAAAAAAAAGAACATATTTTTAAATTAAAACAGTCGATAAAATCAACTGTCCATCAAGTGAATGTTTATTCTTTTGCCAAGGACATGAAAGAGATGTTAGTTAGGTTGTAAATGTCCAAGTTGATGAAAATCATTGTGTGTGTCATCAGGATGGTGTAATAAAACCAACACAGATGAATATGTTGATGAATGCAATACTAAATCTTGAAAATATTTGAAGCAAGTGATATTGAATGAATGATTGGGATAACATTCATAGATTTAGTTAGCGGGTAATATATGTGACCACTGACCAGCTCCGACAAAACCTGGAACAAGTCGCCAGACATATTTTTGAGTTATAGGTCTTTAAAAATATTTAAAAAATCAAATTTTGGCATTCTTAATTTTATGGTATTCATGACTGTGGGACTAAAGCCATATTATAACATTTGCCAAGGAGAAACGCCCTCAATATGTTTTGCAAAATTCTGTTTTTTACATGATTATATTGTACTTTACCCTGTAACAATCAAGACTATAGGTGCTGTAGTTTTGTCAAATTCCGAGATTTAAAAATAAAACTCAGGAACCGTCATTTTATTATTACGATGGAAATGTAAGTGGAACGTGTACACGATGTTCAGTAATACAGTATGTATACATGGCGTGATATACACATCAAAGGATAGTACCATAAAACAACCGATGGAGTGATACATATAGGCGACATCGGCGCTGATAGTAAATTCCGATTTTCTTTTTGCTTTACCTCAGTTGTTCGCTCAAAATTAAAAAGGGACATATCTGATAATAAAAGGTTACATTTTATGGCAAAGACATACTAATCTATTTTGTATGGAAATGTTATAATATATGGCTTTTAAAGTGGACTTTCAAATCCTTGAAAGTACTTATTAAAAGGAGGTTTATTTAATCAATATTTTTAAGTTGAACTATGATAATCCCTATTCAATCCTGGGTATTAGGCAGGAAACTAATTGGCCCATATTACTCAGCAATATCAAGGTATCATTTACAAAAGTATTGATGCTATATATTTATATAATTTTGGTATTATTTTAAAGCTTACTGTCTATTGCTTTTTACATTTTTATTCAAATCATGAAATGACAAAAATGCGACTTGTTCCTGGTTTTGTCAGAGCGGGTCACATATGGTAAAACAAATCATACTTTCTAGCATATCACAAATGATCAATTATTGATATTGCCTATCCTGATTCATGTTGAGTAATGATAATTGTAATTGACATCCCCATTTAACTAACCATTAAATTATGATGTCTAATACAAGATGTTTGTATACCATTTAATCTGAGAGCTAGGATATCCGTTTCTGATCTATTCTGGTCTGGTACATGACTTGTAAGATTCGCTATAAATCTGCTACATACACAGTACACCAGCTACTGTACATCCAGGTTATCAATACAGCTTTGCCCAGCACTGTGTCAAAATTTTCAGATTATATACTGATAGTGTAGTCAATTAAGAGTAACTTACAAATTTAGATGTTGTATGCTTCATGAATATATTATCATGAAAGACCTGACTTTTTTATTTGTAATGTTTACACATGACGTCCCAACTTAATCTAAATGGAATTCGACTTGCATCTACATGTAAATGGAATCAAATTTGTTGTGTCTGTAGGTTAACAGAGTAATTTTGACATAAAATGGTATTATGACATAAAAGTTCTCCATGGAACTTGTAACTGCCAAAATAAATCTTTATCTTTACCTCATAATATTATTTCATTTCATTATTCCACCATTTTGGGTCCAGAATAACAAAATTTAAAGTTGATGGCGGATATTATGGCTTTGTTGCTGTTTGGCTATTGATAATGACACACTGGGTAACAGTTACTAAACATAGTTTGAATTGTATAATTCAAAAGTTATTGTTGGACATGCCAGATCCTTTTAAAAAATAAACAGCATCATTTGCATTCATATATTTTGACAAGAATGGCATTGATAAATAATCATTCCATATCACTGGATTTACATTATTTAACTCCTTGTCACCTAATAAACACCTCAAAAAAAGTAACTAACCCCCCTTAAATAATTTCAAAAACAGGTGATTGTATTGCAAGTTATCTTTGATAACTAAACATATCTCGAGATTAAAACAAGCAAATTGAACAGAACAAATGGCATTTGAGAGCTAAGATTGCGCCCTTGACATTGATGTAAGCATCATGTCACAACGGTATTTTCTAATTGCCAAAGAGGGCGGTTTTCACTTGCACAATTTTTTTTGAGACAGGCTGTATATAAATCCAAAATTTATTTTTAATTTATTTGATATAGCCGAGTAAAATTTGTTTCAGAGTCGGTAAAAGCAAAAAATGCAACAATGTAGTTTGTACTATGGAGCAGTCAATCTACATGTGTAGGTAACACATTCTGAACTTGATTTGAAACATCTTACATATCCATCGCCATATCAATTTCAAAATTTTGAAATGGAGGCACACATCACATTCACTTGACAGCTTGTAAAGCCAAATTACATTGGGGATACATTGTAAAAACATTTATAAGCATGCATGGAAGCTGCGCATATTTCAAGTGAAGTAATATTAATCCTTGAGTTGACCTGTCTTTTGGTACAAGGATACAATTGATTACCAAACCTGACATGCAATGACAACATTGTCAGATTATATTAGATCAATTACTCAATTGTGGTTATTCCTTTTGATCATTTTAGTGCACTGTATGTTGCATTACCCTTGTACTTTATTGGTTGTGGGTAAATTTCCCAAGCAGGGAGGGAAGCTGAGGGAGGTACTTCAGCTGATGCTGAATTATTCAGAACAATCAATCTGACCGGCCAGCCACTGTGTTAGAATAATAGGGAACTCAGTCTTCAATGATAGTCAGTCATTTATCTATATTAGCGTGCATGGGACCATTTACCGGTAAAGAGACGGATAAGGGATTAATTCTGCTCAATAGAAACTGACCTTCCTGGCTATTTATAGGCAAATAGCGGCGAGAGTTTACCGGTAACATTTTCCTTCTCGAGGAAGGAAAATAGCGGAAACTCTTACATCTGAACGCTAATAGAAACTCACTCCCTTCCGATAGAGTGCGCATACAGGCAAGGAAACAGAATTTGATGTTGCTGAAACCATGTGATTGTGAAACTTACCTCTGCATCAGCGTCAAAAACTTGTTTATGTTTGGGCCATTCTATTTTCAAAAATAGGCATAATCACATACAAATACTTGACTCACTTGCTAATAAAAAAAGGCAGAAAAACAATCATAATGTATATATACATAATTTATGGTAAATATTAATTGAACCCAGGCCCTTATTCAATGGCCAGGTTAAATCACTTTTGGAGCACCTCTAGAAAAATTGTCTATTTTTCCACTGTTTGTTACCATGTGCTTGTTGCTACAGGGTTTTTAAATATCAAGTTTACGACAACATCCTGCTATGATTTTGGCCAATTCATTGGTTTTTAACAGTGGTATATAGCTGCACCATATGAATATACACCTGGCATAAGTTTGAAAGTTATACTTGTCTGACAGCAAACCCATTTAAACCAGAAACTTCCTCCAGTATATCAATTCTGTCATATCAAATAACTCCCACAGATCCCTTTGGCCTATCAGTTTAACATCCACTACAGAATATTATATATGATATATAGGGACTCCCTCTCACTAGATATATCCTGCAAGTTTCTGAAAACCCATGAGAGCTAGCTCATGAGTGAAGAGCCTGAGAACAGTAAGAACACAAATGGTTCTTTTGGAGGCTGCAATGAAAGTTGCATTTTGATTTAAGATTGCAGATAATATTTAGTGTGGTATCTGGGTAAATCAGAGATCCTTTAATAATGAGATAGGACACTCTCTACAAACTCCCTATACCATGCTATACAGCAGTTGAAGACAGGCAATTCGCAAGTGTCGTCGCCGGCCAAGTCTTACTACGATCGTGTAATGAGAAGATACCATAGAGTCCTACATAGAGATCTGAGGAAGAGACGGTCCAAATTGACCTAGTGACCTATAATTTATAGGAGAATCACATTTTTAGAGTATAAGTCCGCCCACCGCTGTCAATCATTCTAATGAACAAATAAACAAGCTCTGGCAATGACGTAATCCTAATTATAAATGAGAGAATCACATTGTACATGTACTGTCTGCTGTACTAGATGTCTTTCAACAAGTGCCGGAGTGTCGCGGGCCTGGGTAAATGTTTGGCCAATTTCAAAGTAATGCATGTCAAATGGGGTTACCTGAATGGGTGATTCCATTTATATCCTACCACCATGTGTAGAAGATTAAGATTATGTCTTTCATAGGGTGTATGGATTTGAAATGGAATAGCCCAATGTCAAATTATTATAATTATTAAGTTTCTTTACTCCTCTTCTTCATCTGCTAAAAAAAAATTACAAATCACGTGCCTTGCATCAGCATCCTTTTTTCAAACTTATTGAAATGAAATTTATTTTCATTTTTATTTTTAAATAACCTCTTAAAAGCTTATTTTTACTCTGTGGGTTTTTCTACTAAAAGTAAATAATTTGTTCATTCTAAATATTATATATTGTGAATGTAAAAATGTTTTCTCCAAAATTAAAGGCGGTGGTTATTTAATTTGTTAACACCCACTGTGATCGTACAAGATAAGGTGAATGCTTATATTCAGGGATGACAGCTATTTTCAGGCAATTGCTTGATTTCCTACTTTTTGTTACTCCGCATTACCACACTTTCATTTATTTTCAGCCTGTTTTGAGGCTTTATAGCCCAAATTCACACTCTTTTTCACTACAGGCCACTGGCATCCCTGAAAATTTCCAGCATTTAACTCATTTGATGTGATTTATTTCCAAGAAGAGTCGTTACAACCGGGTGTTATAATAATTTACATGGTCCGGACCTGCCAATGAGTGTTGAACAATCTCCCATATCTGAAAATTTATGTCAAAAAATGTGTAACAATAAGAAGAAAATAATTGCATGCCAGTAAGTGCAGATGGATGGGTGGCATTACCAGGAACTTCATTTGTTGACTGACACATGCTCAAGTCACACATAATTTTGTCATTTTTTATTCTTTCCAGATAATCACAAACAATTGATGGACTGTTCAGTTTGACCATACTTATCCAGGTAAGGAAGTTGCACACTGTACCCTAAAGTACAGTATATAAATGCATTAAGGTTGCAGTCTATTCAAAGTACACTGGTTGTTATGTAACTCTTAGCAACATGAGCAAGTAAGTGCTCACTGCAGAGCAATTTGAGGACATGTGATTCTCTCTCATTTTCTTCTAAAGGTTGATGAACAATCTCAATGATATATGCCATGGATTTGAAGCTGTCTCCTCATTAAGGTGGTATTGGATGCATTTTCTGGAAACTAGAAGATGGTGTGAGCATGTTTTAAACAGGTTAATATAGTAGGGCAAAGTACACTGACCAATATGCCTTTTGTTTGAAGCAAATCGGACATGGTTTTCATAATATTTCAATTGATATATTTTGTAATTTCGAATGCATATATTTCGATGGTCTATATTTTTTCATAGCTTATTGGATTTTCTAAAGCACGTTTTTCAATGTAGACTGACATGCTCGATTTCTCTCCTTGTGAATATTGCACTGCGAAATTTAAACATTTCTTTTGTATACTTAGATCAGGTAACTTCAAACCGAGTGATTTTCTTCTTCACACCATTATATAAGAAACTGAAATGAAAACCAAATCTCCTTGATACAAATTTTAAGTTTCTAACAAAAGGTAGAAACAAAGATATCAATAATCGTGTGAGTCAAGAGGTTAGGCAGGATAATAGAAAACCATGAGACCAAAACCAAAACTAAAATTGAAATCAATATTTGAAATGAGGCATTGTCAAGCAAATCAAAACATCACCAGCAATAGTTTATATTTTCTTTCTATTATATTGCCTTTGAAATCAAACAATCAATCAATTTTTATTTTATCCATCATGCAACAACATACATTGCCCATGATACAATGGAAATAGCAACATATAAATATATTTTATTTACAATATACAATGGAAAAAGCAATTCATTTTATTTTATAAAAAAACCTCTTATATAGGAAGATGATGGATAAAGACACTGCTAAATGTAGAGCTTGAGGTGCAGTGACCTCAGCCTAAAGTTACAACTTAAAGCATTTACTACAAAGAGGAAACAATATATGCAAGGTACAAACTTGACACTAAAAATCATGCTGTCCATGTCCACGGCCACTGGGCATACAATTTACAGTGAATGAAACATAATGGAAGACATAAAAACAAATATATGTATTATGTAAAATGCAAATAGAGGAACTGGAAGCTTAATTCCATACATGTAGCATGTTAACCTAAGAAATCTAAATGCCAGAAGATTAGTGACATATACAATGTAAACTACTGGTTGGATCCATAACGTTTGACACACACAATTTGTGGCAGTAACCATGGAAATGAAGCACTGACAGGAAACAGAGAATGATGACTCAAAATAGGAAAGTGCACTGCAAAAATTAATGTTATTTTTGTCTTTGTAAGTGATATGTCAAGAAGATATTAGTTAGGGATACACCATTAGATATCAAGGGGTGGGCTAGGGAGTTTTTTGAAGAAAAAACAAATTGCTCCACCTCAGACCTAAAAAATCTGCTCCACCTTGGACAAAAACAAATTGGTGTCAAGGGTGAAAAAAAATTGTCACAGAACAAAGAAAAATTATCTATGCCCGTGTAACGGGGCATAGATATTGTATTTGTTGTGTTTAGTCTTCGACTTCTCCTTCTCCTTCTTCTTCTCACGCTTCTTTGCACTCCTCTAGCTCAAGAACTAAAATAGCCTCGGGGCCCATACTTGGTATAATGATGGCCCATGACCCCTAGAAATTTCCTAGGGTGGCCCCGACCCCAGAGGTCAAAGGTCATGGGCTACAGGGGGCAAAATGTGTAAAATTTGAAACATCTCTAGCTCAAGAACTATAGCGCCCTCAGGGTTCATACTTAGTATAATGATGGCACATGACCCCTAGAAGTAACTTATGGTAGCCAGGACCCCAGAGGTCAAAGGTCACAGGCTACAGGGGGCAATATGTGTAAATTTTTAAAACCACTTTAGCTCAAGAACTATAGCGCCCTCTAGGGTTCTTGCTTGGTACAATGATGACCCATGCCATGCCTCTTAGATATTACCTGCAGTAACATCGACCCCAGAGGTTAAAGGTCATGGGCTACAGTGAGCAATATGTGTAAAATTTCAAACAGCTCTAGCTCAAGAACTACAGCGCCCTCAGGGTTCATAATTGGTACAATGATGACCCATGACCCTTTATGTATTTTATATTAGCAGCATCCCCAGAAGACAAAGTCTAAATGCTTTAAAAAGCAAAATAGGTACGACCTATTAACACAGTGTAGCGCAATATGTAGTATTTTGTTAGCTCCCTGTGTTTGCAATGATAAAGGTCTGAATCGTACGTCAAGGAAGCTAATCACTTGACAAAAACTCCCTTAAAAGGGAATGTGTAGGCATTTTGATTTTTGATTTTGGACCACCTCAAAAGGTTGTCATGATGGGACAAGGGGTGTGGTTGGTTAAGGGGTGGGATATTAGAGACAGCGAGGTCCAGTCTGGTGGTGTTTTAGAGAGAGTGAGGGTCTAATGGGGTATAAGAGAGAGTGAAGGCTTGGTAGGGTATTAGAGAGAGTGTGTGCCAGTCTGGTGGTGTTTTAGAGCGAGTGTCTGGAGTATAAGAGAGAGAGTGAGGGTCTGGTGGGGTATTAGAGAGAGTGTGGTCCAGTCTGGTGGTGTTTTAGAGAGAGTGTGTGTATAGTGGAGTATAAGAGAGAGTGAAGGATTGGTGGGGTATTAGAGAGAGTATGGGTCAGTCTGGTGATGTTTTAGACCGAGTGAGTGTCTGAGGGAGTATAAGAGAGAGCGAGGGTCTGGTGGGGTATTAGAGAGAGTGAGGGTCTGGTGGGGTATTAGAGAGAGTGTGGTTCAGTCTGTGGTGTTTTAGAGCGAGTGAGTGTCTGGTGGAGTATAAGAGAGTGAGGGTCTGATGGGGTATAAGAGAGAGTGTGGTCCAGTCTGGTGGTGTTTTAGAGAGAGTGATGGTCTGATGGGGTATAAAAGAGAGTGAAGGCTTGGTAGGGTATTAGAGAGAGTGTGGGCCAGTCCAGTGTTATGAGCATTACATGTATATCAAATGAAATCTTAAAACAACATGCTTTCACATGGTGCTCACCAAGTTTTCGTTTGTGAATAGGGGAAGGGGGTTAGGTGTGGTCACGGGCATAGATATTCGTGTTTGGTAAAACACATTACTGTGGCATCTAGTTAACCTTATATTTGATTCTTTTAGCTTTTCTCACGCAAATTTGGTCCATTTTTCATCATATATATTTAATATTCTAGGTTCAAACTAGTAAGAGTTTTGTGCGCATTTTATATTTGTGAAAAGTTATTCTGTGAGGGAAAACATCGATTCACTCTACTTCACAGATTTTTACCAAAGTTCATCCAAATGTCAAAAAGAAATCTATGCCACACTCCTGGCAGCCACACTGATGGGAGCCGACGTGGGATGGATGTGGGTATGTTTGTTTCAGTGAGAAATCCTTACACATGATTCTATGTTTTGAAGAAAATAATCCTAAGACATGGATCTCCTTTCAAAATTTTTGGTAAAAAAATCACACAAAAATGCATTTTTAACCCAAATATCTCCGCCCACATCACTTTCCAGAAATCCATCCGAGTAAAATGAAAAGATCAGTGTGTAGATACATTTTAACACCATAAGAAGCTTTGTCCAAAAATGTTAGACAAAAACTTCAAAATCACTATTAGGCCAATAAAATCCATTAACAATCGTGCAAATTATGTTTAAGTTTGCTGTATTTGGCAGAAATGCAATACATATATGCTGATCACGATAGTCTATTCTTTTTCTGATTTATGTCAACAAGACAAATAATTTGAGATCAGTTTCTTCAAAATCAGAGCAAAGTTCATTTTCTCCCCAGCAGGGCTAAATTGGACCTATGACATCACAGTGTTACTCTTTTGCCCATAACTCCATAACCATACATCATAGATAGTACAAAGTATACTTTAGGTAGACTGGATAGGTTGGGACCACTTACCTCACAAAAAAAGCTTGGTGGCGGAGCTGAGCGGGCTCCGACTCATAAGGGTTACCTTGCATTTGTACTCTATATCTTTACTATACAATTTTGCACCTTGTTAAAATGCGGGCCCATGTTAAATATAATTTTTTTCAAAATTGACTTTCTTCAGGAAAATAACTAAACTAGAATATAAGCAGTATAATTTATGTATTGCTTATTATCATGAGCAATACTGCTTGTTATATTAAGTATACTGCCTAAATATTGGAAAGTAAGCCCTGTCTTGATGATTTTACTGTTTAATTGGTGATTTTACTGCATAGAGATACCAAGCTTCCTAGCCTGCCTACTGCTAGGTGTATTGCTTTTAAAGACTTAATTTTGTCTTGCCTGATGGATGGATGGATGGAATGCTGTATGTAATGCGACACAGTTCAAATCCATTATTGCAACCAATATGTTTTTATAAATCCAAGTGTGTGAAAATATTGGATCCAAAACATAACAATGATAAAATTGGATGCTTTACACCCAATATTTATTGGTCTTGCTATGAGTTTTAAAATATTGCACTCAACTACCTCATCCAGCAAATATGGGCTCAATTGATCCAATTCGGCCATAACTGCACTATGGGAACTTTCATGTAATGGTCTCTGTGTAATGGTGGTGTTCAAGGTCACATACTGAGGTCAAAGGTCATTTGAGGTCAACTTTTAAAATGGGCTGAAAATGACCAAAATTTTGACTATGTTGCACACTTCACATATCTTCAGACAACCTATTTGGAGCTACCATCCCTAGTTTTTAGAACCGCCTTGCTGGTTAAGGAGCGCCCATAAAAGTTGGTCGGCAACGCCCGTTGTAACCAGAGTACATATCTCAGAGGATGTTTCAGACTGAAACCATTTTGCTACAATATATATAATATACTCGTAATAATTATACTCACGAATGAAAGTTGGTAAATTACACTGTCCTGTGTAGGAGTCACATTTCATGCCAAGTTGCTGACACATGCTACACTTTTTCTCGCATCTGGGGCCATAGCGTACTCTTCACACCTCTGATTACATCTGTTGATTAGAAACACACAAAGTATACACACTACAACACAAAAAATATACAATCATATTTTTGTTTTAAATTACTGTATAACATGAAAAGGTGCAATGCAATAATGTTTCCTACACTCAAGTAATGTCTAGGCTACCCTCACTTATCTAGACCATTTAAGGGTACTACAAGAAATATATAAAAAAGGAATAAAAGACGTATATAAACTTGTGTTCTCTAAAATCAAGTTTTCTCAGCAATTATTCCAGATTGAGAAATGTTGGTGCGTTGGATATAGCTTTACATTATTTTTGTATGTTTATATGTAATTGTTAGAATCCGTTTGTTTACATCCTTTTTACGCAACATGTTCATATGACATCAAAAACGTGTTCATGTTTTTTTCTTTCAAATGTGTGCCCCCAAAAAAAAAAACACACACGAAAGTGATTGCTTCTTTTTGGTATTGTGCTACAAGTCAATCAAAGAAATGATGTCGCCATTTATCAGAACCAAATGCAGTACCGATTAACTTTTAGAAGCCCGTTTTGGGGGAACATTTTGGTGAATCTTGCATGACAAAAAAAATATTTTGTTACATTATCGATATCTTGATTGTGGAATGTTAATTTTGACATCTTAACTACCTACATTATTTCACAACTTCCTGTGACTCCCATTTCATTTTCACTCCAAATTGAAGCTACTATTGCAAAAAATGAAGTTTTCCACCATCGGTACATTCAAAATTCCAGGGCCGACAAGCTTGTTTATTGTAGGAGCGCGTTATGCAGAAGCCATTGTAATCACCGCCATCAAATTATAATTATATAGCCGCTGAGATCATTAAGGAATGTTGGAAGTTGGTGCCCCCTCCCCCAATAGGAGGACACACAAGCAATGTCAAGTTCCTTGGTCTTGTAGGGCCTACATGATGGTCGATATTCTATTATAAGTACACTTGAGTTCATTATCTGCATGGCTGTTTCTGTTATTAACTTACCCCTCTAGAATCAAGCCAGAGCTGGATTTACCTTTGGGGGTCCTGCATGGGTCAAACCAAAATTTGGAGGCCCCAAAACTTGCCGTGAGGAAGGCATGTGCACTCAAGTGGCCAAGTTTTGGTTTACAAATAAGGGGCCTACTATAAGATCAACAGTGGCGGACTGGCGGTGGAAGCATTACAATTTAGAGGGTGACAAGCATATTTTGTTCCGATTTTATGAGGATATTTGCGCGAAAATTCAACTATTTTAGCCAAAAGAAGAAGAGGATTATTACCATATTTTGGTCAAAATGCTGTTTTGGGGCTAAAAGGGAATATGCACAGCACAGGAGAGTTTTGGGGCCCCAAATGTTAAATCTGGCCCTGAATCAAGCACATGAAAAACCCATGAATAACCTGCAGGTTTGCAAATTTGGTCCCCAAAAACTTTAGATGTTTTTTTGGCAGTCTGAGTGTGGGGAAACAATTTTGGACAGACCGATGGGAGGGGCAGCAGCTTTTTGGCATGTCGAGAGGGGGCAGGCGATTTTGGCAGGCAATTTTGAAATTTGCCCATGGGGGAATGCAGATATTTATTGCACAGCTCCTAATGGCTTTGACATTCTTTTCATAAATGCAAATATTATCCTTGGGTAAGCCTAATATTCTATTACTCTAATTAAAGCACTTCAGGCTTAGTCTTTCACATGGCATTTTGGTACACCATTGGGCATTATAATCATGCAAAAGGTAGAAATTCCAGAAAAATTGAGGGCATTGCTGTGGAACAAGTCACACATGGCTTTAAATGAAATCAACTGAAGTGCTTCTGGTGGCTTAGATGCTACTTATTTAATATAGGAAATCTAATAAGATATGTTCCTCTACCTTTATCTTGTCATTATCTTTTTCCACCTTGCCTGCCTGCCACTTAAAAAACAGTGTAGTTACCTAATTACGCTCTACATTAACATCAAGATCAGCTGGATCAGGTTATACCTTCATTTTATTCACTGAAAATTATCTGATCCAAGAAATAAGCACATTTCAGCAAACATTTTAATTGGTAGAAAGTTCATGAATTATTGTTGGTTTATGATTTTCCACACATAAATGGTCAAACATGTGAAATAAATGATTAAATTGATCATCAAGGGCAATTGTTTTACCTGCTTTCATTGATGCATGTGCATATTCCCAAGAATTGATCACATTCAGCATCTGGACCACACTTGCAGCGTTTGGCACATCCTACACCCCATGTATCATTGAACCGAGACCTGCAAGGCTGGTCACATTCACGTCCAGCAAATCCAGGTTTACAGAGACATTGTCTGAGAGATGGAATGCACACAGAGCCATGACGGCAAGGGCAGGCTACAGGGAGATAAAAACAAAAATACTGAGTAAACAAAATTAATTTGTTTATAGGTTCACACAATTTTTAAAAAAAGGTTACAAAGCAATGGTGTAGCCGGGGGGGAAGGCAGCAGCTGTCTCCCTGTGAGAAGTCCTGTTCCCCACCCCCCTGGGATGCTGACCGCCCTGATATTTAGGCCTTTTTTGTACTTTTTAGCCATTTTTGACCAGTTTCGTTAAAGTTCCCCCCCCCTTGAAATTTGCCTTGCCCCCCACACATCGTCATCATCCCTATATCTTCGTGTCAAAAATTGTTGTGATAGTACAGCGACTCCTCTCGGTTTTCAACAGCTACGCATCGCGATTTTGTCCGAGATAGGCCAAGCGACTCAGGCTAAGCATACCATGACTATCATATGAGATACACACAGAGTTTCTATATTCTACACATTATTACGATTTGTGCATGCTCTAGTACCCCCATATGATGTTTCTATTACAAGAAAATCAATTTGTTTTCAGGTAAAACCAGGGTTTTGTTTCCAGTACACTCACTCAAAAAGCAGTACACTAATTAGCGGGGCCTTGCAGCTTGCTGTGGATATCTTTTACTGCATTTTATAAGTAAAAGATTTTGAAATCCAAAGTAAAAATTGTGATATATTTAATTTTGAGAATTACAATATTTTATTCTACTTGATAGGTATAAAGGAACACGTTTAGCCCATTCAGTTAAGTTCCAGGTGCAAGCCCTATAACACAATGCATGTGTAAACTTTCTTTATCTGTGTCAATAATAGAATATTGATTTCAACGGAGTATTGAGCTGTATGGAAACAAGAATTCCTGAAAAAAATTGGTGTCAGTTCCAATTTACAATGTAATTATTATTTGAATGTAATGTTAAAGAGAAGTTTTGCACTGTAGCCATGGTAGCACTGACAAGAACATTTAGTGGTAGTTCATATATCATTAAATAGGCCCACATGTTTTGGCGCAACGTCAGCCTTCTATTCTTCAAATCTTTTCAGAGGGCGCACCACCAAATCACTCCACGATTTATGTACCAGTGAAATTCGGTTAAAATAGTCCAACGCTTATTTGAGCTTGTTGCGGCTGTATTTTCTAAAGATATTGTTAAAATTCGCCTGTTTTCAGCTCATTTGCTTCTGGCAAGTGTCTAGGCCTACATGAAGGAATCTGAGAAAAAAATCCCAATATTTTATTTCAGAGGTGAAGTTTTGGCGCAAATTCGAACAACGTCCGCCAGTTCAAAAATGAGTGATTTTTTAGGGTTAAATTTGAAATGGAGCCTAGATCCCGGGGGGGGGGGCACTCCAACTTTGGAGGTGACGCGTATGTAAATAAATAAATGTTAAATGTTGGTATTTATACAGCGCCTTTCACATGTGAACATGTACCAAAGCGCTTTACATTTATTCCGCCGTCATTAGAATATATGTCAGCTGCCATACAATGCCCAAGGCATGCTCGTACCTTTGGGCGGCGCTCAATGGACAGTATTCATAACAGCTCCCCAATTCACACCTGGGTGGAGAGGAGTAATCGAGATAAAGTGCCTTACTCAAGGGCACAACATGATGGCGTCGCCGGGCTCGAACCGCAACCTTCTGATT
>NC_092628.1:36312020-36391058 GCF_039555335.1 Amphiura filiformis
ATGGAGTGACATCATTCCTTTGTGAAAATACAATCAACATACAGACACATTTCTTAATTTTTGTGTGGAAATTGTGGGAACAAATATTCAGTGTTAGGCCTTCAGATATAGTTGGATTAAGTTATGTTCTTTAAATGAATCCTCCTCCTTTAAAGGCACCATCAGTGATCTCCACAAAGTGTAAATATCTTGGAAATTTGAGTAGATTTGAGTGAAGAATAAGTCTAAAGTATTCCTATCTAGGTACTATTTTCAAATCTAAAATAATGTAAAGGAAGAAAACAGTATTGCTGAAAACAATTTGAAGCTCCATTGAAATGCATGTTGTAGTATGTGTTTGTTTCTACAGAAACTACCAATTGTGACTAAACTCAAATTGCAACCTTATTATGTATCATTCTGTGTTATTATTGCAGGATATGTTAACCCATCCACCGTGTTGTTCCTAATAAATGCCTCTGCCCTAATAAATGTGCTGCTATCTTGGATTTGAACCCGGAAACAAAGAGAAAGTGTTTAGTACTTCACAATTTTTCCCGGATTTTTATGCTTTTTTCATCACAAATTTGCTGCTATTAAACTCCCCCTTTCTGCACACCGAGGGTTGTTTATTTGGAACAGTATGCTTTGTACAAAAATGAAGAAATTTGCTTGAATTAAATCATTTTCTGGTACATAAATCACCAATAGTGCCTCAAAGAGGAGAAGCAGAGGAGCTAGCTCCTGGTCCTCAACAGAAAGTGCCTGTTGATGACAATTCTGGGAGTCTACCACAAGATTATTCTTCAAACTATATTTATCTAGCAACTATTATTTATCCTTCTGCAATGTTTGTTATTGCATCACTTTCAGGAGAAGCCTGTCATCATGGATGCAGCAAGGCGGAAACAACGTGAGCTCATACAACGTGAGGTGGAGAAACTTAGAGGAAGCATCCAAACCCTTACTCGTAGTGCTAATCCCTTAGGCAAGATTATGGATTATCTTCAAGAAGATGTAGATAGTATGCAAAAAGAACTGGAGATGTGGAAGAAAGAAAACCAAGAACATGCATTGGCTATCAAGAGGGAGGAAGGGTAAGTTGGTTGGACATTGCTCACTGCCTGCATCAGCTACTTTCTTAGAACATTGGCAAAAATTTAATTAAAAAAGAAAAATCTATGACATGTAGATCTGTTTGGAAATGTGCCAATGTACTTTGTTTCAATTGATTTTGTTTTTGGTTTTGCTGGTCAATCATCAGTTTGCAACACCCAGTTTTTGAAACAGAACCAACTTTTGGCTATAAACATAAACAAGACTGTTGGACGACAATATTCCTTTGATTTATGGGGTTTTGGTCAGGTAACATGATTTCAATCCTCCTCTTGAGATGCTTGCCAATGTGTGAACATTGATAAAAACAAAGCATCTTTCAGCGTAACCTTAAATTATGACAGATTGTGATTAATTATTATTGTCTGTTTTGTTTTTATTTCATTAGAATTACCAGTACAGAACTAGAGCCCCTTCAAGCTCAGCTTAGTGAATTAGACCAGTCCATAGCAGACCAGCTGGATGCCATTGCAGCCGTCAAATCCAACATTATACGAAATGATGAGAAGGTTAACAAGATGCTAAGTAGTGTTGCCTTCTCAAGATGATCCACACAGTATGTGTCATTTGTTTAGTAGGATCAATAATGTAGGTAGGACATTTTGTTTTATGTTAGCTTTTTAGGCAGTCAAGTTAGCGCAGTTGATAGAGCATCAGACTTTGGTGAAAGAGGTCCCGAGTTCGAGCCCCGGTGTGGTTGACAAAATGTCCTCATGAAAATAATTTTGCTAACTTGAAATTCCCCTGATAAGGAACTAGCTGCCTAAATGTCTCAGTTTATACCCATATGTTACTTCTGGAGCTGATCCATGTTGTGATAGTTATATGTGGGTAGACAATGAGACTGCCCCTATATTGAGACGTGTCCCTGAACGTTGTTTAATGCTTTATAAGGTGTATCTTGAGTTTCAGTAGTCAGCAAAAGTCTTGAAAATGTGCAGTTGGTGGGCATCGTGCACTAAAAATCCCCAATTTTATTATTATTAGAACAAGTATTATTTTGAATTTATTTATCATTCAAATATCATGTTGAATCAAGTGTATCAATAAATGCATAGGGCTCTATTTTGAAGAAGTGCAAGCAATCAGTGTGCTAATCGTATGGAGGGATGTAATTCAAGTTTTAGAAGTTGACAAACTTCATCAGTTCCACAACAAGCATTGCCAACATATAGATAGATTGCCATTGGAGTGATGTGGTCAACCATGAGCCTTCTACCTGTGGTATCATTATTATATCAAGCAAACTGAGACATGTCAACCATGTTAGAATTTTTATTTATTATTTTTTTTTTTGCATAAATAATTGCATAAATAATTTGTACATGTAGGGCTGAAAATTAGGCACAGCTGAGTCTGGTTAAAATAATTCAATAAATGTAGGCATTTATATAGCGCCTTAAGTCTGTAATTAAACGGATATCAAAGCACTTTACATTAAATCCACTGCCACTAGGATATATGACTCTATTTGGCAGCCAACAATAATGGCACCGGTATGACTACCACCTAACAGGTTGCCATTTTACAGCTTCAGGCTACTAATGACTACTAATGAATCAACAGTTGACAGTTTCTGTGCCACAAGTGTCCATGTCGTACATTTCAAGTGGAATTGAAAGATCTTGTGATTTTTTAGGAAATGTCAAAACAAAGAAATTTAAATTTGGACATGGTCGTTTGAGATCTAAAGCTGAATTTATACTGAATCGCTTTTGCAGAACTAACTTTTTGAGATGAATTAATTAAAAGCAATAATTATTGACAACAGTGGATGTTTTAATTGTCGTCTGCAATCATGATCACCGTGATTAGTATAATGCAAAAGCGACAAGCGATACATCGCAAAATTTTGCGATTGTGCATCGCTTTCCTAAAGAGGTGCATTGCCATCGCTCAGCGATCGAGTATAAATTCAGCTTTAGCCATCAACAGTGTAAGTACTCTTATATTTTGCTTTTTAAATTTGAGTTTCTTGATTATGATCATTTCATGCCTTAAGCACAAGAAAACATGCATGCTTATTACAGGTTATAGACATGTCATCAGAAAGATTGCAATTTCCGCACGCTGTGATTGTACTCTCGCCGATCTATTCAAATCACTCTCCTGTATCAAAGCGAGGTAGCGTATTTAGCCAGTTTTGACGATTTTGCATTGAAATGAACATGAACATGGAGACATTGTTGAAAATGCACAAAATTTGTCCATATCACAATATTTTTAAGACAGTCAAGGATAATGAATATACGAAGGAAAGTCTTAACTATTATTATGATCCATTTTGTTTGAAAGAGATCATGACAATAAAGCAACAGGGAGGTGTGAAAATTTGACTTCATTCATACGCGCAGTTCATTCGTACAGATTGTCCTTTGAAATTCATGTCAAGATCGGACGTTTAAAAAATTGACATTGTGATGATTGTGGCATGCACGGTGACTTTTTTATGGCGTTACGACGGTTCATGAACGCGACTAATTTTTACCACGGAAAAGTGTCATTTTGAAAATAAAGTCATGATATATGCATGTAGTGGTCCTTAACATTTCGTTGACGGATCCTTAAAGAACTTTAGCAAAATTACCCTTGATTAGAGAAAAGCGAGGGTAATAAATTTTAGAAATAAAAGACTAACTTTCATGCCAATGGCAATTGCCATGGCAACTAGCTGTCAAAGCTGAAAAAACTTGAAAAAAAGCATGAATTCAAAAGTTTTAAGGATTTGTACACGAAATGATCTACAGGAATATTAGGATTTTGCAATAATAATATTCAGGAAGCATTGAAAAACAATCCATTTTAAGGGGCATGTTAAGCCTGTTCTAAAATCCAATCAAACTTTTCATTATTATTAGATCACTGTTTAAAGAACATGTTTTCACCATCCAGAGTATACCAGATTTTGATTACAAACATTTGGCTGCAAAAGGGCCGAATGCTGTATCCAAAATCGTTGGTTGACTATATACAGCCAATACATGTATAAATGTGCATATAAACGCATGTTTAAACACATGGTCCACGTGCCGCGTATGGAACATCGCAATCTCTCAATTTGCAATTGGATTTCTTTTACATGACCTAAGGCCTATAATTGTACACTCAAGCTTGGAAGAGTCATTGTCAATCACATTTTGTAGATCACATGTTCTTTTTGATGTCATTTTCACATTTCTCAAATGAATTAATCACATTAATAAACTTATTATGTACATTAGGATAGAACTGATATGGAATCCTATTCATATCTCAGTGGAAGAATTAGAACAGTCAACATTATTCATTGGGACACTATGAAACATTCACATGGTTTTTAAGTTCAAAATTGTGTATGTTACTGTCATATTGTGAATGATATACTCTATAATAAAGCTGAGCCTATGGAACAACCATGGCTTGCATAGCTGACATTCAAATAAGTATTGAATGAAGTATGGTGATATGTAAGGCACCTACCATTAATTATTAAGAGGATGCATTTATAGAGACACCAACATATCTCCTTTTGTTGGTGCCAGCCAAAATATATAAGGGATAGCTAGAGTATTTGGCAAGGTCCCTCAGCAGTCTGCCGATTTGGTGATGATACAGCGTAACCACAAAAGTGGGGTTCTGATTGGCTAATTGAATCATGTCATCATCATATCAGCACCTTATTCACTGAACAAACCGAGTAACATCACATGACCCAGACGTGTTGTTCCCTTTACGCGATAATCAGAAAAAGCAATCGGGCAGTACTGAAGAACCTTGCCGAATTCTATAAGTCATATTTCTGTACAGATTGGCAGCATGAGGAGAATGGTATTTCTTCATCAATATCATCATCACATTATTGTAGGGATCATGACCTGGTCTGATCATTTGTCACATGCCCTTGATATAAGGAATTGCATCTTTACAATACTGCTGTACATATATTGATAAAAATGATGGCAAAATAGAATCCCGAAAGTGGTTATTTATGTTGTAAAGGTACGTGTTGTAATGGACTAAGAATCTCCAGTTGTAATACAAAGTGTGTTTCTTGTGTTTATTACTATAAATTTTCCCATTTCTGGTTATATGCTTGGTCCGTTTTAGAAGCGCAAGATTTCATAAAATCATAATTTTTGTCTGAAGTTCCCAATCACCTTTAACATATACTGATAGGATCAAATATGTGTAGACTATGCAAGTTATAGAAATATAAATGTACATAAATTTATGAAAAGATTTAACAGAATATGGTGTGAAAGTAAGATGCTCGGTAGAGAGGTGACATATTATACTTTTGCTACCATATGTTTTCAAAGCTGGGATGATGTGACTAAGCCTGAGGGTCAGATCCAGCCTGCCGACCAGTGTGGTTTAGGGATTAAATCATGTTACACAGTTGTTCATCACCATTTAACAACTTGCATCTGCTTTGTTGCGAAGTAGATGATGCGGACGCTTCATTGCATCTGGTGCGTCTGCGTGGATACTTCGCGAGGGCAGCTTTAGCTGCGCGAAGTAAACCACGCAAAATGTCGCGGATGCATTGTTGTTAAACGGTGATGAACAACTGTGAAACATGACTGAATCTCTTTCAACGACGACAACAAGCTAAAGATTGTATAATCCATGCCGCAAATGTGCAGATTTGGTGTAAACTTGTACCTTGGGTGTAGAGTTTGCCTCAAAAAAGAGGTATACATTGGAGTCCCAGTATGCCCCTGTACATCTTTCAACTGGTTGACCTTTTGCATGTACAATGGGATTTACAGCTCAGTATGTTGTGCATGTATAATATGTATGTCATGCTTGGGGCATTCATTCATGATCACAGTCTGTTTCTGTACTCTGCATGCAGTGCGGTTTGCATCATGTGTAAACGGTGCATGAAACTCTCAGGACACAACTATGATCCACACATTAGCTCATACACACTGCAGGTTCATTATTGTATGTCTTAAAGGTAATAATTAGCTATACATTGTATCAGCATATCCTTTGTCATGCTTTCATTATTTGCTGACTACTCATCATTGTTGCCAACATATTGCACCTGCCAGTGCCTGCACCATGAGGTGTACAAATAGAAAGCAGTTCGTATAGTAGGCTAATTAGCCACTGTGAATCCATCTGATTTTAATGGCCAATCAAGAGTCGTATTGTAGTTTTATATGACAGTAGATTTGCTATTTGTATACAATTTTGCTTGTCCAGTAATGTGCCTTGTAGGAATTATCAGGGTGTTTGATTGAGGCATGTTCAATGGTGAATGATAACTACTATAATGTACATCAGATTACATTATTATATGCATAATGACTTAGTAAGTTTATCATATATTGGTTTATTCCAGTCAGAATTTTGCTTTCCAAGTTGACTGACATGTTTTTGTGAACAGAAGGTTTTCACCAGAGTTTTCTTAAATCCGTTGGATATAGATTCAGGCACAGTTTGAACCCTACAGTTATGGATGTAGGATTTTAAGGCATATTCACAATATTTGCATGCAATTATCTGGAATGGGGTCACTTAGGTAGGCCAAGTTTTTGAAGTTCAGATAGTTAACTGTTTATGCACAATATCTTGAATAACAATGTATGCAAGAAACCAACCCGAATGGTATAACAATAAATGGCAGCCATGTTGGAGGACAGTTCTAAGATAGCTTAAAGGGGGTGAATGGTAAGAAAATATATTCAAGCCATTTCAAGAACATACTTAATCCAACCATATCCAAAGGCCTAACAATGAGCTAGAAGTTTAAATTTCCCATAATTTTAACCAAAAATAAAGAATTTTCATTTCATTTATGATGAAGCTAAATCTACTTGCACTTCAACAAAGGAATGATGTCACTGTTCAGGTTGCAGTCATTCCAACTAGTAATATTATTGTTTGAATACTGTAAAAACCTTACAGTTAGCATATGTGCTTACTATCAAGCCTTTAAAACATGCAAACATGAAGAGCCCCATCCACAAAAGTGTAAAGGGTTTTGAGCAAATAATTGATACACATAGTTATATATACGAACAAGTAAACCTGCAAATGGGTGTCTCAACCTCATAGCTCAGTTGATAAATCGCCATACTTTGGTACAATTTCATGTTTTCAAAAGCGCTCGATATTATAAGCACATATGCTAACTATCGAGTTTTTACGGTATGTCAAAGGATTCCCGAGCTTGTGTCACAGTCACACACACACAAAATGAATGGAACTTAACCACTACAGCAGTAATATAACATATATTTTATTTTCAATATAATCAAAATTCATTGGTAGAAAATGTATGAAATACCTTTTCACCAAATTGGCTGCAGATATGTGTTCTATACAGACAGATTACAGTGTATTTGGTCTCTACAACAAATTGTATTTATTCTTGGAATACTGTAAAAGTGAACATTTTTGTGGCACATTAATTTTTGCACTTTTTGTGTGTAACACAGCTACTGCAAAAATAAAAACACAAATATATATGTTCTTTTAATGTATAGGTCCATGTAAGAAAACGCAAAATCGTGATATTAAAAACAAGTAACTGTAATGTTAAAAATCGGCAAAGTGCGAAAAATTACCACTTTTACAGTATATATCATTGTACCATAATAAGCAATATTGAGATGGGTACAAATCAACATTGCAATATGCATGAACAGTTAATAATTTCTTCAAAAAGATGGACCACAGATGAATGACTTTAGGCCTGTACAAGATTGTTTACTACAACTTTTAAAACATGTTAATGCCGAACATGTCATGCTACAAGTACAATAAAGTTTTTGAATTTTTAGAATAATTATTGTCAGGGGAAAATGATATGATAAGTTGTGATATCTGTAATTATAATAGGATTGCAGTTAAAGGGACATGCCCATGTGTGCTGAGGTTTGTGGATCAACGTCTAGGCGTTGTGCCTGTGCATAGCGCACTATAAATCACTGCGCTTTTTTTAAAAGTGGTGATTCAACCCTACCTCCTTATAAGGAGGTAGGGTGGATCTTTCTGAATTTACAAAGTGCTTAATCATGAAGCTCCCGTGGCTAAGTTGTTAAAAGGTAAAGTTGTGGCAAACCCGAGTCTTGATACTCGACATCCTCTATCAATTTGTTATGATGGCAAAACTGTTCAAACCTAATGAAATCTATCTGGAGACTCCAAATTGAATACAAAATGAGATTATGATATGTTTTTGCTTTTACATGGCAAATATCACTTGCTTTATAAACCACATATATTTTATGTTTAGTATCAATAGCTACTCAAGTGATCCTGTATGGCAGGTATGAATTTACATTGAAATATTCTATGTTGTTTGATATGTTTGTATATATTGAATTATATTGGTGTGAAAAAATAAATGTAGATATACACTGAATATTACTATTAGTAAGATGTTGTGATGGATTTGAAGTAAATTACCAACTTTCAATACAAATATGAATTTTGAACTTAATATGATCTACTGGACTTCCTTTTATGAGTAGCAATATTGCGTATTCCTATCCTGGATGCATCATCAAATCAAGTATTTTTCTGATGGCAAAAGTTTGTTGACCTCTATAGAGGATGTTGTATCACAGGTTACCCAAGTTCAACCTTGGAGGTATCTTCATCACTGGACTGTAGGTGCGAAGTTATGACAAAGACCACCTCCCCCACTGAGTGAAGGTTCCACCCATGCTTCTTTGATGCCTCTCTCATTCTCAAACCATCTACTATCATGATCTTTCTTTAATATTTTGACATCCTTGTTGTCAAAAGAAAATTAAAACTATCCAAGAGTGTGTAAACTGCCAAGTCTCTGCAAACCAGTGCTAGCTTGGTCCAACTGTGACCTGGGATACAACATCCACTTTACAGGTCAACAAACCTTTGCTGCCAAAAAATCAGTTAACTGATGATGCATGCAGGTCGCAGGATAGGATGTAAAATATTATATTGCCACTCATCAATCATTTAAGTAAGTCCAATACGATCAAAGATTATAGTTGAAAATTCATAGTTTCTACTATAGGCAAAATATAGAGCCTAATTCTCAATCATGACAGGGTGTACCTTCTGCGTACTGTTGCGTGAGCATATTTTCGTGGAACACGATTGCATGATCAAAGACTGATTGGTCAAAAGAGACAATATATGTGCATACCCATACCCATGATCGAGAATTAAATATTTTGCCTATACCTGGATAAATGACAACCTTCACAAATGAGCCTGTGTTAACAAAGAACACAATTGGTTATCAAAGTCATGGGCATTGGCGGTGTTTGGCGGTGATGAAAAAAAACAACACTATGGGTGGATGTGCCTTTAAAGTGCAGCCATTCGGTGCAGGTTTTGAAGGTTTTTTGGCAATGTGTGAAATGACTTCAAAATCTGTAAAAATTTGCTAACGGTCACTTGCTGCAACTGCGCTTTTTCAGTCCAAATCAATCTACTTTCGCCAACAATATTGTTGATTTTGTATTGATACAGTAATAAACTCAAGGTCAGCCAGGGCTGTAGTAGAACAAGGGTTTTTTGTCGCCACTTTGCCTACCATAACTTTTCTTCCTGTCACAGCAAATTAGTTTGAAAAATGTAAAAGAAATGCAGACAATAACCTTTGACCAACTTCTCATTGGGTGACAAGTTATGTGGATTTTCCTGTCTCCAATAAAGTTGGCCGGATGGCAAGAGCCTTATTTTTCCAGTTTTAGGTATTTTTAAAACAAATGCAGTGTACTATGCCAGTACTTCTTATTAATATTAATACATTGGTCTTATAGAATATTATAGTCAAGGATGCCAATAAACTCATTTAGATTTCCATAGGTCTTACAGTTCTTGAGGTAAGGCTAAAACTATTTTAAAATAAAAGTTTTGGGCATTTTCCCCTCCCTAAGAAAAACCATGCGCATGGGATGGAGATGACACCCCTTAAGCCCAGGGATCTCCATTTATATAGAACCCACACCATTCTTCTTGTGTTTCAGCTTTATTTTCTCAATATTTGAGTGCAAACTTTACTAGGTCATCCACCCTTCTGACCGCCTTAACACATAGTTTGGTATATTCACAAAAACAAATTTGATAGTAAAGGTTATGATTTGATCAACAGTATCAGAAGCTAGCTCATATTTTTCTCATTACCCAGTAAAATGCCTGAGGTATGTTTCGTTTAGATAGTGTGAAAAAAAAATGTGATGAATTGTGGTATCCACAACCGGAAGTATGTACTATCCTATGGAGTATTGTTATACACATTCTTGTTTCTCACATCAAAACCACTGGAGCAATATTATACAACTCAAAATTTAGAAACATTATTTTTATGGTATAGGCCTCAAATGTAAAGATTGAAAATAGAACATGAAAAATTCAGACTACACTCCTTTAAATTTATCATGATTTAATGGGATTTAAAAATGTATGCTGCACCCCTCTCAAAAGATCACTGTGTTGCATATAATATCACACTCTCATGTTTGATGTGTGAACAATGACATGGAAAAGGAAGCTTCAACTGGCACACACAAAAGTATACATGTAACAACAAAATTGATTTCAATGT
This sequence comes from Amphiura filiformis, assembly GCF_039555335.1. Taxonomy (NCBI): domain Eukaryota; kingdom Metazoa; phylum Echinodermata; class Ophiuroidea; order Amphilepidida; family Amphiuridae; genus Amphiura; species Amphiura filiformis. The sequence continues at coordinate 36,322,654 of NC_092628.1, forward strand.
TGAAATCTTGGCTAGGTTTGAAGATCAGGAGCTCCATGTATGTTATTGTTCATTCCAATCTGTTGTATGCATCCAAAGACAATCTATTATATTCTTCCTTGTAGCACAGTAATAGAGGTAGGCCAACAGATACCCCACCAAGAGCAGCCCAGTTCATCCAAGATACACCTGAAACAATAACAAAGTAGATTATTTGGCGTAATCAAGAAAACTGTCACGGCCCATTCACAATCATGAAAGCACTAGAATTTGCAAGTAACTACACTATGCTGAAACAGTCTTCAATAAATCAAATTGTAACTGAATATGAACAGTTGGAGTGTTGTATCAGGGCACAGAATAAGAATTCCCAATTATTTCTAGATCCAAGGGCCAAGCATGCTTAATATATAAGCTTTTAAGCTTGGCTTGATCATTTTGTTTGGGCCTGATCCCATTAGGACTCAAGTGTATGTCCACCCAGACCGACTGGTTAAACAACTTGTTCCTTAACAACTCAACATGACCATTTGATACTGTACAAAAAGATCTAATTTACTCCTATACAGTAGCAAGGTAACGATGCAACTTTCTTTGGCTTCGTAATTTTCATATTGTGCTTACTACGCTCGTACGTACACTTCATTTCACCTTGGGTTCGGTATGGACATCAGTGCTTTTATGTGGTTCCTGGTTGCGCTGCATGCATACTGACAAACAGCCCTTGTATGTATACAGCATATAATTGAATACTGTGACTAGCCAAATACAACACTGACATCAAACTTGAGACATAACCAAATTTAGCTTCTATTCGACTATTCCAGTTGAAATCCATCCACCCCAAGACATGACCTTTATCTCCCACATAGGGTGTGTAGATGGAGTCACCCATTCAGGTAAACCTCATTTGAAATTCACACTCCCTTGTAGAAGATTAATGTCATGTAAGGATTTCAACTGGAATAGCCCATTGTAACAATGCTTGAACCATTGGTTGTCTTTGTTTATGCCTCTTTATTTGGTTTTAACGCGCTGTGTACTCTAGACATTGTTTCTTTCGCGAAATTGAGCTTTTTGAAATGCATTTACTTTGTTATGTTTTTTATAAATACAAGGAAAGAAAATCCAGATTTGTTAACCTCAACTGCTCTATTTTATGGATTTTATATCACTATTTCACTGTTTCCGCAATTTAAAAGGAAAGAAAATCTTTGTTGTACCATCGGGGTATCTGCAGCGCAACAACGTGTCGCGTTTTGTAGACGCGCAATTTGTTAACGCACAGAATACGCTACACATACATAGCAGCTTATCTGCATCTTGCCAGCGCATCTTATGGAAGCACCATGGAAGCACTGATTTCATAAAAACCTAGCGGTCAAATGGCTCCGTTTTAGCTGATAAAATGTGAATTTTTTCAAGATCTTTCCCCGAATTTAAACATCAAGATATGAATAGATTCGCCCAAACTTCTCCAAGGGGCAGTGGATTTACCCGATGTTCACGTATGTAAGGTAGAAAAAGCGAGAACTGCCGCATTCTCCTGTGAGCTTCGATCAAAGTGCAAAATGTGACCACTTTAAAAAGCGGCCTTTATTTCAATGTTCATTTTCTCGGTAAAATGACGATTTAGGTACACGATCACTCAATATATACAGCATCTATAGGTAAGCAATTATGCTCATCATAAAAAGCATGATCGACTTAAGAAACGGTTTTCTCATTTTTTTATATTTTGGTCTATTTCCGATTTTAGGCATCATTTTGTGCAAATAGGCGTTTGTGAATTTTAAAAGTTCATTTTGATGCCTTATATGGTCAATATCTCAAAAATATGGCCAATATCAAAAACTAAAAAAAGTTTTTGGAATGGTGTCTCAAGATTAAGAAAAAAATAAAAGCGAAAATTTTTGGAAAGAGTGTTTCTTTGTTTATAATATGATGTACCGAACAAAATTGCCAAAAACTCACTTTTTGTGATTTTCTTCATAATTGTTGTTTTTACACCAAATCTGTATTTATATTAAGATTCATTGATGTATTGCCTTTATAAAAATGTATACTTTTATGTCTTGCGTGAATAATTGCAAAGTTATGGCACTTTTACTACATGCATGTCTGAGAGTACACAGCTGCCTTAAGTTAAGCTGTATTCATTTTTGCATTCTTCAAGGATTTGTTGAGTGCCTTTACTTTATAGTGGTTGCTTTGCTTGGCCCCACATGATGGTATACCAGAGATGCCACCCTCCCCATTTAAGAGGGAGGCTCCCTATTTTTGGAAACATTTTTGTCCATTTTGACACCCAAATTTGGCAACCTCCTATTTCTGACAAGTTATGTGCCATTGAAATTGCATGTAATTTTGAAAACCTCCCTATTTTGTTTGAATCCTCCCTATTTTCTGGATGTTAATGTTGGCATCCCTGGTATGCATACACCTGCTGAAGTCTTTTGCATGTTTTATATATCCCAAACTCTGAGGCAACTGTTTTCTAGCAATACTCACCTATGCTTGGAAACATGAGTATTAGAAGAACTGTTAAGCAAACCAAGTTCATAAGCCATGTCATGAAACCTGTGATGATCCCTTCAGCAACAGGATACATGCCTTCAATTGTCATCTCAAAATACAAAGGAACCATTGCATTTATGCAAAACCCAAATGCTATACGATATATACAAACTAGCTGCAAGGTAAAAAAAAAACATTTATTGCAAAGAAAGCCCGCAAAAAAAAATGAGTAATACGTGGACCTTTGATAAATTGTGCCAAACAGAAAATAATTGGGGGGTAAATTTGCTTTGTTTTAGACATACTCCAAGTCCTATTTACACCTTTGACAACCAATACCATGCACCTTGGGTAATTCAAATAGAACTAAAGTTTGTTCGGTTTATAATGGGGGGAAATAAGACTCACATAACATCAGTCAGTGTACTGTTAAACAAACTTTAGAGAAGTTATTAGTAGAACACCAGCGCAGTCACCTATACTTGTATTAAGATGAGTACTCTGTGAATGTGTGTGAGTGAATGTGTGTGAAACCGTCTCTCCTCATCTTGGATATCAAAACTTGTCTCTGAGGTCTCTGGACTCACACCAGACTTTGGTGGCTTAAACTAATATGGGCATACAATGTGAGGAATCGTGCAACATCCCTGACAAGTTATGCTAGCAACATGTTTGTTGATCAGTAAAGCAAGTGATCACATATTGAAGAAAATAGACAATGGAGGCTTGTAATGTAATAGCTACATGAAATGTTACGTACACCAATGCATCTTTGACAAAAGTCAGTGAACATGGCTGAAGCAAGTCTGTTAACATATATGATCTCAGGCTAAAACTACAAAAGTATTGTCATGGACCAAAAAGGAATGTTTTAATATTCCTGATTATCATAAATTTTGTGGCAAATATTCACAATTGTATGTACAAAATGCCTATATTTCCATGTTATCTTGTGTAGTAAGCTCACCAAGTTGCTCACATGGTTGATAATAGCAGCAATAATTGGCGAAAATCTGCATCGAAACCGGAAGTGAACCAAAAGTCAAGTGTTTCTAGTTCATAGTTCGTCATTATAGCATGACTTTTAAGCTTACCTAATGATTTTAACGAGAATTGTCGCGCTAATAAACGCCCCCGTTGGGAAAATGCAACGCCCCTGGGGGCGTTTATTTGAGGAAATATGGTAGGCCAATTTGATAATAATATTTCACGTTTATTTCATTAAATTATGCGTAGCTAATTCCACAGCATTGACTGCTCATTGGCACATCTATGCTTGTTCCAATTATGTGAATTTGGATTAATCTTTAGTGTTTTGGTGTATAGGAAATCAGTGATAATCAGTTTACTAATACTTATTTTATCAAATTCCAACTTACCAATATTGAAATTGATTGCACCAAGACAGAGTATGCCAAACCACAAAGCCAAGCCAATGCAGCAGATGACTAAGATTATGAGGATGGACTTGATCTTACCATGGGGGCCGATGTGGTCAATTAATCTGTTGTCAAAAAAGCAACAAAATTAGAATGACTGAAGAAAAAAGATGATCAAAATTAAAATTTGTCCCAAAAGATCATGCACTTTATTTCCATATATTTGCAGGAACATGCCTACACAGAGACTACTCACTATGCACCCTACATACCCGCTGCCACACTATGAATGTGACACTTACCTTCCAAATGTAATAGCTCCAATGACTCCAGCAATGTTTGCATAAAAACCAATCCAACCAGATGTGTCCTATAGGAAAGACAATATTAAGATATATGTGACTATAAAAGCCAAATGCAATTTCCCAAGCAACTGCCTGTTGCAGACCATCTCTGAGCACCTTGCAACAGGATTGTGCGGTGTATTTTGGATATGCAAGGTGAAATTGATACCCTGATTTGCAACATGCAAAAAAGTTGAGACATGTTCTACTTTCAAGGATGTAGCATGCGATCTTATTTGAAGTAATGTAATGTGAATGAAGAGTGCAGGTGAAAGTGTTGTTATGTCTGTTAGGCACATAACTCACCCACTAATTAATGCACCTTGCAATTGAAATTACATTGTGTAGTTTGGCCATAAGCAGGACATGTAGCAGATTGCTCTTTGGGTATAACTATGAGGGAAAGAATGACATTTATTGTTATATCAACCCTTTTAAAACCCTGTTTCCCTCAAACTAAGACAAAACTTAAATGACTGAATTTTAGTTGGATCTGTTATTGCAATTCATATTGAACATTGTTTTCTCCTTTATAATACATGTTTAGTAGAATAACACTAAAATAATACTAAGAATACTTGACTTGCACACGTACCTGTCCAACACTCTGGGCATCTTTAAAGATGAGTACAAGCTGCGACTGCCAAGCATAAAACACACCATTGCTGATGCTGTAACACAAAGCTGGCAGCCAAAAATGAATATTCCTGTATTTAGAACGAAGCAAAAGGAGGAAGAAAGAGAAGAAAATGAAAGAAGGAACAAAGGAAGAAAAAGAACAAAATTAATTACAAATAATAGAAAAGGTAATAGAATATGAAACTACATTGTAAGAGAAAGAAAACTTCTTACTTGACAAGAATAAGAAGACCAGGTTTAAAGTCATGTCTGTCATCGTGTGCTGAAGGACTGGGTGGTGTTTGTGGCTTAGCAGGAAAATATATTAATACACAAAGGAACAACAGGGCCATCACACCAAATTCTGCAATGAATAACACAGTAATATCAGAAAATTTGCCCTTATACAAATGTACACACTTCATCAAAGAAGTTAATACAATAAAATATTAACTGTAACACCATAGATTAGAGCCCAGGTTATATAAGCCCATAGTTTATTTTGTTGCCTCTTCTTCTCCTCTCTTCCTCTCCTCTCTTCACTTATCTTCTCTTCCTTGCTTGCTCGCTCACTCACTCTTTCTTTCTTTTCTTCCAATCTTTCTTTGCCTCTTTTCTTTTTTCCCTTTCCTTCTTTCTTCCTTTGCTGAAAGGCAGTTTCATTCCCTTTAATTTGTTTCTATCTTGTTCCTTTCCTTCTATCTTTCACCCTCTCTTTCTAACCCCCTCTTCCTCCTCCACTCCCCCTCTCTTTTTTCCTTTCTTCCTTTTTTGAAACCCAATTAGTTTCCTTTTGATTCATTCATTGTTTGTTGCTTTGTCTTTTAGGTGTATACATATGGTCGAATCCAACGAAAAGTGTACACGGCATGTTCAGAGCCATAACTTAAAAGTATTAATCAATTTGCATTCGTTTTTGTATTGTGTTTATTAAGCCTTGATCATACGCTTGGCGCCATATATAATAAGACCCCTTCTGTGAAAAACTTAGACACAGAGACCCCAAAACATGCTATTTTTACCCATCTTTTCAACATATTTCTTTAAGTATTTTTAAAAACATCTAAATCAGTTATGAAAAGAAGTCATTGGATTGAATCTAAATTGATTTCCTGAAAGGTGTGTATTCAAAGATTGCCTGTTCAATTTTTCACATATTTGTACATAATTATGAATTTTTTGTGATAATTTTTTGAGTGGTATTTTTTTACATTACCTACGAATACAATTTTTCATAGCACTAGATATATCTTTAAAAAATGGAAATCACTAATAAATGCGCAATTGATACAAGCTTTGATATGTCCAATACTGAAATGCATTGCATTCGGACATCTTTATTATTGTGTTTAGCTGCCAGAAATTCTAAATGGCACAAAAGGTAGGTTTGGTAAAAATATGCATTACCTCCGAATACATGTTAAAAGCTGTGTCATTTCCACAAAGTGAGAGAATAGTAAACAATAGTTAAGCAATAGGTGCAGGGTAATACACTCTTTATTTCTACCAAGTTTCAATAACCTGCGTTTAAATATTTCTGAGATGTCAACAATAAAAGCAACTATTCGTAGGTAAATTTCGGTAACCGAATGTTACCTACGAATACAATATGACATCATGACAGTATTGTGAAACACCGCCATTCATGCCAATGCCCATATTGGGACATAACGAAGGCCTGCATGTTTGCTATCAAATCATGTGTCAATGAAAAACGAATTCACATACATGCCCACCATGCAAAACTGAATAGGGCTTAATTATTGAAAAATATGTACTGAAATAGACGACGGTCTGCTCATTTGAAAGAAAAATCAGATTCAAAGAAGATTAGAAGGGGATAAATACTTGGATTTGTCAACTGTCATGTGTGCTTCATTTTAAATGTTTACCAACCTTCTGGTTTCTGAGTAATTTGTGTCCAAATTGATTTATTCGAAGGTAACTTTTGACGTTTTCGCTAAGGTTACCTACGAATACCATGGAAAAACGACTGTTCTCATTGTCTCATGATCTAGACAACACAGTGATGGACCCTGGTATAAAGCTAATTGTAGTTGCCCTCAAGCGAAAGGCCACAAGGCGTAACTGACTCCAAGATGGACTTCACAAGTCTGCAATAACGGTTTTAAGCGATTTGTGTGCAATTAAGCAAATTAAAGTCACTTTAGTGCCTTTGTTTCTTACTTCAATCCTCTTTCAACCGCTGTGAACCGACATTATTAATACATGATAGGGTCTAAAGTATCAATAAGCGCACATAAAGAAAAAAATAATACATTCAAAGTGCTTTATAAAATGAAGTTTTGATTGCGATATCCACCAAAAGTCTAATTCTTACCTACAAATACTGAAATGTTACTTACGAATACAGCATAATACATGACATGTGTAATGAAGTGTCCCTACCTATGGAAATTAATTGTCAAAAACTTTAAGCGGTACCCCAGGACACTATTATTACCCATATACGGATTCATTCAACAATTATTTATTATGTAAAATTGCTGATTAACTACTTGTATATCAAAATGAAGTGGTCAAAATCTTGCTAAAAGCATCAAAAATAGCATTTATTCATTTGGACGTACCATCTGAAAGAGATCTAAAAACTACCATTTTATTAATTCATTACCATAATAGCAAAATTTAAACCTCTAAACTCAATATAGATATTGTTAAATCGCTCATGTTACCTCTGAATACCGGGTTTCTTCACCTTTTCATTGTATAAAGCGTTAGGTGTATGCGTATAATTCCTAATATTCTTGAAAACATATATCCTACTCGTTCTTATACAATGTGTAAATTGATTCATACTCATTTGATAAATAAAATACAGAAACTGACCTAAACTTCATTTTCAAAAATAAACTAGCATAAATTGACTAAGATCATATTGATCGCGTTATAAAAATAAAAACAAATATTTTCTGGCTGAGCTAGCATTTTCCTGACACCCTGTGGCCGGGGGCACTCAACTTTGGAGGTGACACGTATGTAGGGCTGTTAAGACTCCCTTTTTCAGCATCGCTGTCACCCAAAGACCCCATATTTTTTACTGAACACATGCTCCCTCCGCTCTGTCACCCGAAGACACCCTATTTTTCCATTTGATCTGGCACCCAAAGACCCTTACAAGTTCAATTTGAACAGCAACTTTCATTTATCACTGATTTTGTTACTTATTTTGAAAAAATAAAGAAATTTGAAGCCATTTAGAACTAGAAATTCGATTTTCGAGGTTTTTGTGGCGCTGTTTTGGTTCTCACCCAAAGATTCCATTTAAAAAAAGGTCATGTTCTCACCCAATGACCCCATATTTTTTACATTTTGCTCTCACCGAATGCCAAAAATCATGCTCTCACCCAATGACCCCATATTTTTTACATGTTGCTCTCACGAATGCCCCTTAGTGCTTGGCGCCAGCCCTACACCTATATCCATTTCAAATTGAAGTGCCCCCGGGCCCTGTGGTCTACATTACACGAAAAAAAGCGTTAATGGGAATATTCCATTTGTTTTAGGTTGATTAGTATTGCGATAGTGAAAGCATCCTAGTGGTATTAAGTAGGTAACATTGGGTTTTGATATCACATTTACTATCACACGTCCTGGATTTATTTCTCAAGATTAGTAATGGCACTTTTGGTTCCTATAAGGCCAATATGTCATCAATCAATGGGCAAAAGGAAAAAATTGTGGAGACATTTTTATTTTTTGGCCCGTGGACACTTTTTGGTTGGATTCGACCATATACACCCTCTTTTGAATGGGCACATACCCCTTGTCCCTCAATTTTGGCTTCTGTTTTAGACACCAGTTCACTTTTTTGTTTTAAGCAATTAAAACAATAGTAATTATATTATATTAATGGTGCAAAATGGCTTCATTTTCAAATCATTTCCAACTTCTGTGGGGGCATCTCCTCATATACACCCTAGCTGTGTTAGTGCGTATGGATGTTAGAAGGACACCCGTACACTTTTTGTTGAGCTAAAACATATATAAGAATGTAAAAAGGTGCACCAAATGACTTCAATTGGGCCTTTATTTTCTGCAACTTCTTAGGGGTAACATCCCTTTTCATGTTTAGCAATATAATTACATTAATAGTAAAAATGGTCCACAAATGCTTTAATTGGGTTTTCATTTTCACACATTTTTGAACTTTTTCTAACTAAAATTGCACACAATAACCAGGTCAAGTTCATCCACCAAATGACTTTAATTGGACCTTCATTATGCAAAAACTTTCCAACTTCTCTGGGGAAACCCAGCAAACGCAAAACGTTTTACAGAATACATTTAAAAGTCAGGTTAAAGACCCATTCAGTGATCCCAGCGCAAGTGTACAAAAATAATATTGTTTATAAATTACTTAAAAGTGAAGGATATGTCATTCAAATTGTCATTTAAATTGTCATTTGGTATTTTTGAAATGAAATATTTGGCAAAAAACAAAGAAAACAGCAGTATTGACGAAGTTGAAGCCCCATTACAGAACATGTAGCTAATTTATATACTGTCAGTGTTTTTAAGAAGGCTCTTAAGACACATTTGTATAATTCATTCTAATTGTTCTGTTGCTCTGTATATATTTTGCTTGTGTATACATATATTTTGGCCTTTCGCCACCTTAAATATTGTATGTAGCGCTATTCTCTTAATGTAGCAGCGCTTTATAAATGCTCAATATGTATGTATGTATGTATGTATGTATAATGTACTTTCTGTTTTTCTTTCATTGATTTGTTTTAGTTATAAATGTTTTTTTTTTTACATTATACTCACCAACATACATAAGTGTGTTTATTTCATCAACGTGATGTTGTTTCACAACTGGATCTATGTCATCAACGTCATAAAGTGTACTGAAAACAATATCAAAATACATTATCAAGTAAGATTGTAGTAAGGTCATTGTCAGGAGAAGGCTTTGTTTGATACCATTCAAATGTCATGAAATGTGCATTTATGCAAAATACACATATTTTATCAAGAACATTTTAAGCTTGATGATTTGCTTGATTGAATCACACTTGCATATCTAATTTCTCCAACTGAACTCAGGTAGTGCAGCGGTATACCCAGCAAACACAAACCATTTTACAGAAAACGTTTAAATATCAGGTTATACAAAGGGTATAAAATGTTTAATAACATTTAGTTAGAAAACAATTTTCTGCAAAATATTCTAAGATACTGTTATTAAGAGTTGAAAAAATATTTTGCAAAATTGTTTGCCTAAACTTATTTTTGTAATATCATTCTGACATCATTTTTAAAATGTTTGTTGTAGTGATTTTAATATAAACTGTTTAAAGTTGAAAAAATGTTTTTATGACCTTTATATAACCAAACCTAAAATGTTATTGAAACGTTTTGACCAAAACCAAAATGCGTTTATAACACGTTTTTATCATTTTAAACACAACTTTGAGTTTGCTGAGTAACTCTGAAACGGTAATTGTGAGGCCCAGGGTTCAATCCCCACTGAGTTTATTATTATGACAGTGCACACATTTAAAATAATCTACTTCTGGAAATTATATGCTGCACATCATGATCATGCTATAAAAAAATTCATGCTTTTAAAGGCATAGATATATTTAAGAGATTCATTGTTTAATTCTTGTGTATATTTCAGTATTTTCTTTGATGCTTCATATCTTTTTATTATGCAATATGCTTATGTAACTTCTTGTATTTATGTATTGTGTTTGTCATGCTCTGCACCTAAGAATAGTATCACTATATATTAAAGGGGGATTTCGTGATCCTAGCATCCTCTTTTTATGACATTGTTCAGTAGATATCCACAAAAAAAGCTTATTCCCAAAATTGCAGTTGATTCCGATTTTGCCTTTGTGAGTTATGCATGATTATGTGTATTACACTGCTCCATAGGCCACTGTTGTAATTTTGTTCTGGTATGTTTACCAGAACGAAATTCAAATGTGACGATATTTTTGTTAAACGAACTAATCTGCAAGAAATTTTTGGTACATACTCATTATGTAGCTGGAGGTATCCAGTGGTATAAAAATCTCAACTTTTTTTGAGAAAAGTGGGGGATGAGGCTTTGGATCAAGAAATGCCCTTTTAATGCCATTATTAATATTTTGATTATAATTTTATAAATAACATTTTTAAAGCTCCTTTAAAATTCCATTTTCTATAAATTGCAATTGTGAACTATAGCTCAAACGACATAACATCAGTACTGAGCAATTAGTTATTATAGTACAGCGTAATAATGTTTGACTTTAACCCTAACAGGACCAAGTACTACAAAATACTACTTGATATATGCGCTGTTCGTGCGTTCATCCCACATGGTGTGATGACGCAATAAGCCTCTAAGTAATAATATATAGAGTGCACGGTTTAGCTGGCCAGCGAAGCCCAAGACCTGTGGCAAGGTGTCGCCGACCCAGTGCTTGGCATGCGAGAGGGTCTTGGGTTCGAATCCCACCCAGAGCAAACAACTTCTTTCTTTGATTTCTCTCTTTATTCCTCCTTCTTCCCTTCCCGTCATGAAAAAAGCCCTGAGGGGTTAGGGTTAGGTTACCACTATCGAAACTCAGTATAGGCTCAATTAACCCTAACCCTCCAACTACAAAATACTACTTGATATATGCGCTGTTCGTGCGTGCATCCCACGTGGTGTGATGACGCAATCACCCTAAGTGATATATAGGCACGGTTTCGCTGGCCAGCGAAGCCCAAGACCTGTGGCAAGGTGTCGCCGACCCAGTGCTTGGCATGCAAGGGGTCTCGGGTTCGAATCCCACCCAGAGCAAACAACTTTGTGCTTTGTTTTCTCTCTTTATTCCTTCCTTCTTTCCCTTCCCTTCACGAAAAAGCCCTGAGGGGGTTAGGGTTAGTTTGAGTGGAGATTGTATCACGCATTAGTTTGGTTACCTGTTGTTACTGGGATGCACTTCACCAACAAATGCTGGACATATGAGATAGGCTACAGCAGGACCTAGATATGATGCTGATGCTGCAATAGCTGTTGATGTAATTCTTTGGTGAGGAGGAAACCATGTTGCTGACAGTAAAGCTGGTGCTGCCATCATAACTGGACCAGCAAAACCAATGACAATCTGACCTAAATGCATCACCCTGTATAACATGAAAGTGTATGTGATATTATAAGGAATATATTTTCACGCATGCTGTGTACTTTTACTGTCAGCCTGGGAGGGTCAACTAACTCAACTTGTATTTCCCCCACATACAAAAAAACAAGTAAAAAGGGTCTCTTTTTCATGGCCAGGCACGATACATGAGTACCTCACTTACATGTAGGGTATCAAAAAAGGGGTATGTTTTGAAAATCTCTGGTCATACATGGTGTGTACACTGTGAACCTTGAGGGGTCTCACAGGAGAAACTTTAATGGTATCAAAAAAGCGGGTATGTTTTGAAAATCTCTGGTCATACATGGTGTGTACACTGTGAACCTTGAGGGGTCTCACAGGAGAAACTTTAATGGTATCAAAAAGGGGTATGTTTTGAAAATCTCTGGTCATACATGGTGTGTACACTGTGAACCTTGAGGGTCTCACAGGAGAAACTTTAATGGTATCAAAAAGGGGTATGTTTTGAAAATCTCTGGTCATACATGGTGTGTACACTGTGAACCTTGAGGGGTCTCACAGGAGAAACTTTAATGGTATCAAAAAAAGGGTATGTTTTGAAAATCTCTGGTCATACATGGTGTGTACACTGTGAACCTTGTGGGGTCTCACATGAGAAACTTTAATGGTATCAAAAAAGGGGTATGTTTTGAAAATCTCTGGTCATACATGGTGTGTACACTGTGAACCTTGAGGGGTCTCACAGGAGAAACTTTAATGGCATCAAAAAGCGGGTATGTTTTGAAAATCTCTGGTCATACATGGTGTGTACACTGTGAACCTTGAGGGGTCTCACAGGAGAAACTTTAATGGTATCAAAAAAGGGGTATGTTTTGAAAATCTCTGGTCATACATGGTGTGTACACTGTGAACCTTGAGGGGTCTCACAGGAGAAACTTTAATGGTATCAAAAAAGGGGTATGTTTTGAAAATCTCTGGTCATACATGGTGTGTACACTGTGAACCTTGAGGGGTCTCACAGGAGAAACTTTAATGGTATCAAAAAAGGGGTATGTTTTGAAAATCTCTGGTCATACATGGTGTGTACACTGTGAACCTTGAGGGGTCTCACAGGAGAAACTTTAATGGTATCAAAAAAGGGGTATGTTTTGAAAATCTCTGGTCATACATGGTGTGTACACTGTGAACCTTGAGGGGTCTCACAGGAGAAACTTTAATGGAGAATAATGGAATTCTCATAATTTTAGTAAAAACAATCGGAATAGGGTGATAGAAAAAAAAACATGGATGAGAGCGTTAGACACAAATTTCCAGTGAGTACGCATACTACATGCTATATCATATGCATCTTGATTGCAATAGTTGCTATGCATCATTGTTGCTTACCATTTTATATATGCTAAAGGAATAGGTAAACATCTAATGCCAGTACCCACAAATAAGCATGCAGCTCCCAGTGTGACAGCTACCTTTAAACCTGCAAAATGATGCATACGATACAAACTAAACATTAATATGTGCACTAATACATCGAGGCTTGCAACATTTCTCCATGCCGTGTGCACATGTGGTACCATCATCACATGGCTATTTCTGTGCGGCCATTTCTCAGGCTTATTAATTACAGTATAAAACTACAGCCATGTAGGTTATCAGAGAGCACCTCTGAACAGAAATAGTTATATATAGTTTTCTCATTAAAGGTTACCCTCTAAAGCAGTGTTTGTTAGCTTTTGTTTTTTGTAAGGCATATAGACGAATCCAAATACACGCATTCCTACACCTGACTAGCAGCCTTTAGTTGGGTCCCCGTCGGCTACAATGCATCCAAAATGTGAAATGTTTCGGCCTTGGCGGAAATTTTAAACTGTATTCCATCACCTGTTTTACAACTTCCGCGAAAACACAGGTAGACAAAAGAATGATGAATTAAAGTTTACAACACAATACAGTTCCAACAGTTGTGCAAATAAAAGCCGCCTTACACCTAGAGAAGGTCGAGGAGGGTTAATAGAATAATACAATAGAGATAATTCCGCAGGTAATCCCGTCGCATCTATTCATAGATGTACAAACAGGATGAACAAAAGGACTATGTATGCGACAGGATTACCTCTATTGTATATATTATTCTCATTAACCCGATCGTCTTTGCATCTTCTCTAGGTGGTTAGGCGGCTTTTATTCGGCGCTCAAAACACCAGGTTGGTGCTAGCGGAAACCAAAGATGGCCGACCAAATCCTGACCATGACTTGGCTCCTTGGATTCGTCTATAGGCTTCAAACAAAAATGTCTTGAAGTTTTGAGACATTTTTAAAATGCGTGTTCTCAAATTTTTGAATTTTTAAAGAAATTTTGAAACTTGACATCTGCAGTGGACACCTGCATGGGAGGGTTATTGGATGCTGTACTTGGCCAATTGAGCAATTTCAAGAGTATTTTGGTGCAGCAGTGACCATATATGCAAAGTATTTCTATGTTATTAATCTTTGGGACCAATTATCTTCCTGAGCCATTATGGCTTTGCTGCCCAAGACTATTGCATGTTTTTGATCAACTCCTTCACAATTTGTATGATTTGTGTTTAAACAATTTGTATTAAACTTGGCAATTGAGAAATACACAAAAGGCATTAACCATTGAAGTATGTCCAACAATTCAATACATACATGTATGTATTTGTTCATTTATTTCTAGGGTGTGAAGATATTAGACATTGTCATATAGAGCCATACCTTTTACATCCATGAGCCATGAATAAAAGAATGCGCTGAGAACAAAAGTGGTACACCCCCAGCTGGTAATCAGTGCAATATCTGAGTCTGTCCATCCTAGTACTATCTTGGCTGTAAACAATGGAATACAGTAAATGAAATGGGAATTAAGACACAATAAAGAATATGAAATAAAAATACACACATGGATGTCTTCTTGTTACCATGTGGTAAAAAGGTCAAGGGATGAACCTGTGTTCCCAGGCCAGAGTGCCCATCTCTGTTTTGAAGAGATTGGGACAGAATCGCATACATGTTACAGCAGGAATATGTATGCTGAAAGGCCACAGAATTGCAAACTTGTTCAAAATAAAGGCCTAATTTCAGGGACCGACTATTACACTAATATTGCTGTTATCATTGCTTAAACAAAAAGTATATGAGTGTCCAAAACTTAGAAGTTAAGAAGCCAAAACAGACACTTCTTTATCCACACACAGGCGGGGTGTCTGAGTGGGATGTGCATCCTCCAACAGTACTGGGAAATAAATCAAACTAACTTGAAGGCCAACTGAAGCCATTTCATTGACCATTATTTTTGGCGATATAGTTGCGTTATCATTGCTTAGGGGGCTGGCATTTTCCTCGGAAGGGGGGTCCCAAATATGTCGGTGACCGTAGTCAAATTTTTATTGCCCCCATCATGGGCAAATTTTTTTTATGCCCCCCCCCTCTGGGGTCGAAAATTTCTAGGGCCCCCCCCCCCCCCTACACAGACTCAAGACAAAATATTATTCACTGCTGGAACTAAGGCACGGAGCGCTGAACATTCTATGACCCCCCCTGTATTTTTGGGGCCCCCTTTCCAAAGAAAATGCCAGCCCCTTAACAGTATTTGAGGCATTTTGGAAGTGCTCTATGCATGTTTTAAACAAACTACCTGAGTTAGGCAAAGAACACCTTTTGTTTGGAGCTATTCAGACATACGGTTTTTAAATACACACATTTTAAATTTCTTTGTATTGTATTGTTTTTATCAATAATCAATATAGGTAACAAGCTAATATAACTTAAAAGTGCTCATTAATGTTTTTGTGATTTGTGCAAAAATAACTGCAAATGTTACTAAAAACAATGCAATGTTTATAACATTTTTGTTTAATAGAATATTGGTTTCACACTTGGTCAAAGTGTTCCTAATGACTTCAGATCATTTATGCATAATTAATGGGCACTTATTTTATCTATTTATGCAGGGCAGGCAGGTCTGAGGGGGTTGTGCACTGTCATCACTTTCAGCATTAGGGGACAAATCAAAATAAAGACCTAATTGACGCCATTTCATGGACCATTTTGACACTATAGTTGTTATAAAGTGTATGGATGTCCAAAACAGAAGATAAGGCCGACTTGAAGATTTACTTTTTTTTAACATGAAAGGGGCACGGGCTGTGTACCCCTGCCTGGATTCGTCACTGGCTTGAAAATCAAGGGCTTCACTGATCCTTTTTGTTCCCAGAATTCTGCTGCTGTATTGAATTAATTATAGGCCGTGTTAAATTTAATAGTTCATCTCAAAGCCCAATTCCCAGGTTAAAAACCTACATGTAATCATGCTATTGTGGAATGTGGTTAAATCTTATCTGTGGGCTTTGAGTTTAAAAAAATTGAGGTGTGTGATAAAAAGCACTTGTGAGGAATGCTATTTTGTGAATGATCAGTGTGATTGTCGGAGTGTGAGTGTAAGCTTAAGGAGTGTGATAAATCACACTCCTTATGATCATTTTGTGTGGAGGAGTGTGATCACACTCACACTCTTTAAAACGCAAAGCCTGTTGTGGTGGAACGAGCTTTTTGATTACATACCACCTTTTCATCTCTCAACGGTTTCACTGTGGTGAAGATACCGGTCAAGATGCAGAATTTGATTGAGATTTACAATTTAGGCTATAAAGTTGATGTCTCGCGATGTCAGAATCTGTAAGATTTTTGTGTTGTGAATAATATGGAAAAAAAACAGTGGAAAAAAATGAATAACTTGCAAAAAGTGGGCGATAGATTTTAATGCGTGCTGGGGCTTTGAGACGAACTATTATTATTTATAAAATGGCCTAAATACACAAGTTCAAGTATACATACCTGTATCTGCAATTGGTCCAAATGTGTTCCATAAACAAAGTTGTGAAGCAGCTAACAATACGAATACAAACAACACATACCACCTACTTGTATATAGACGGTATTCTACTATCGGATTGGAATTAGACTTAGGACTATTCAGGGACACAAGTAAGTCTGGGCTAGCCGGCAAATCAGTTAATGTGTCATCTAAAAGATGTGTAGTTTCTCCACATGTTCCCGACTCCATTCTGCAAGCTAGCAGTAGTTAAGATTCTGCAAGATCAGTTGAAGATCCTGCTCGTCTAGTCAAAACGTGGCGTTGTATTTAAGCTTATTTAGAACAAGAAGAAGATCAACTCAATACGCAATACTGCCATGCCTATGGCTAAGGCCAATTACAAAATTGATCCTTAGTTTCCTGTTTCCCTCGCGCGTCCAAAATCAAGAATGGAAAAATATTTAATTATTTTATTTTTATTTAGGTATTTTCATCTTTTAATTGACTTTGTAATTACTTTTATTTGCTAATATCTGTTTTTGATCATCTCAACTTTGATTATGAATATAAAACAAGAACATCGTAGGGTCCCCTACTAATATTAATGTAAAAAATCAATTATAAAAGTAAAATAATTAAACCCGTAGTCTTAGTCAAAATGACCAAATGGACTGTTGATAATAGTCACGACCACATTTTCAAAATAAAGAAAGTAATAGATAATTAATAATTAATAGATAATTAATAATTAATAATTAAAAGTCGCCTCGTCCTTTATTTTCAAACTTGAAACAGGAAACTAAGAATTAATTGTGAAGGGCCTAATAATTACTATATCTGCCATTCATAAATTTAGTGGTCACTATGAACATGATGAAGAACATGAAGAATGCTTCCAGGAATGTTTTCAAGTTCAACTCTGTGATGAATCACAGATCTGCAAAAGATGAGTACCTGCATCGGCACACACGAACATCAAAATGATCAAATCATAAATGAAAACAGAGTTTGACCTATAATTGTGAATTGCATATAATCATTATCATCACTGATCAGCACCAAAAGATTACCGTACTGCAAGTTCAGTGCATTTAGCGACCCAGAATTCCCGGACAATACATTGATAACGGTGTTTGCACTTCGCATACACTCATCATGCACTCATGTAGCAAATTGTCATGAGTCAGGTGGATATCATGTTTGACATGCACACAGTCGCACAGTTCACAGTAAATCCTGCCCCGGTACAAATAATTGCCCCCATCCATAAAATCACGTAGCGTAAACTGCAGATGCACTGTTGAGTGTAGGCTTGATTCGACCGTCATTTTTGTTACGTAGATAATGTATGATGAACAAGTCGCCATTACAGATTTTCACAACACAGTTTCTTCCGGAGCTCCGAGTCTAACCAGCCCATGCGATTCGTTTCGTCATCTTCATTGTATACCCGGGGGGGCCACTTACATTACGTGATGGACACCATGCTCATGTATGGACTCTTGAAACGCACCCTAAACGAGTATTACTCAGCGCGTGCAAAACATACCCTAAACCAGTATTTTGCCATTTTTTAACACTAAGAAAGTAAAAATTCATGTTCAGGTTCTTGTTAAATATTAGTAGTTTGATGTTTCTTAATGTTTTACCCTAAGATATGTTCTGATAGAAGCCAAACATAGCCTATTTCACCCTTTTTTATTTTGCCATTAAACTTTGGTACCCTAAGCAAGTATTTTGCTTGAAAAGTATACCCTTTTTCCTGATTTTTGGCGTTTTTGACACCCTAAACAGGTACAGCGCTGTACTTGCCCAGTGCTGAAAAACAACCCTTTTTACTTGTTTTTATACATGAGCATGGTGTCCACCTTGAAATACAAGTGGCCCCCCCGGGATTGTATAAAATTGACGTTTTATTTCATTGGTCGCAATCTGAATGTCACTGGAAACGTGTCACTCACGGTGAGAACATTTCGTAAATTGAATTTGGAGCTGATAGTAATATCATATAGTGTATGTATCATTGTATATCGAGGTTTCATGAAAGCTTATCATCATCAGTGATCATCATCATGTTTTATGTCATTGACGTCATTGTACAATGTTGTAAGTTATAACAGACTAACCCCCTTCTAGTAAAAATTTCATTTGAATAAACACAGCTTTCAACCAGTGTTGCCAAAACTTTTTCAGCGTCAAGGCACGGCACATTGACTCGCCAGGCTGCGGTAAAGGATTCTCAAATGACAAATAGCCCAAATTTTTAGCTTCCAAAAAAAGCGCCCAATACCGGATATTAGGGCGGATTTACCTGAATTTAGAACGCAAAAAGCACTTGACTTTAAAACTTCCGGTACTTACTGGAAGTTACTGACCCCAGGTACTGACCGATCAATTAATCATGGTCACAAAACCCATTGTAATATATAGGTATGCTAGGTGAATTCAAATTTGCCATCAAACTGCATCATTTTATATATATCAAATTAAAGCCCTTGAGTATAAAACAAAGCCAAAACTGAAAACCCTTTTTTCATAGCACTTTCCGTAGCAAAGTTACATCTTGTCAAAGATTGACTTTCATCAAACAATGTCAAAAAGATTCAGCTAGCAAAATTCCCCAAAACGGCCTTCGGGGTGTTTCTAGATCTTTTGTCAAAATCCCTCTAAAATTCCATGAGCGAGTGTCTTATCACCATAAAAAATCATATATTTGGGTCAAGTGAAGTATAGAAAACATATTTATGTACATGTAGGTTTCCTTCTTCGGCCAGTTGTTTTAAATTTCTATGTAAAAATGCATTGACATTTTCGGCGAATTTGGCTGACTAGCAAATGTGTTTGCCTGGCATACCTATAATATAGAGGGCACGGTGGGCGCAGCGATACGGGCTCTACCTGCATAATCGGAGGGTTGCGAGTTCGAGCCCCGGCGGTACCATCGTGTTGTGCACTTGGGCAAGGCACTTTACCTCACTTGCCTCTCTCTACCCAGGGGTGAAATGGGGAGCTGTTAGGGATATTGTCCATTAAGCACCGCCCAAAGGTATGAGTATGCCTTGGGCATTGCATGGCAGCTGACATATTCTAACGATGGCGGAATAAATGTAAAGCGCTTTGATACACGTGAAAGGCGCTATATAAATGTAAACATTTTTTTTTTAAATTGCAATTTGGAGCTTCAGAAACTCGAAACCTTAAATAAAATCGGCTAAATTGAAAGGAAAATACATCAAATTACTGCCACGGCCTGAGACTGGCAAAAGTAGCCCAATTTTAGGCATGCTTTTTTGAGTAGCGGCAAGTGATCGCCAAGTAGCTCAATTGTGCGCATCGCTGCTTTCAACAGCGGGGGGGGGGGGGCACATGATCCGACCGCAATCGTATTGCGTATTTCAAACTACGTTTTTAGTTTCTTATCTAGAGTACAACTCTGACTCAGATGGCACAAAAGATACAAGGTAGAATGATATTTTTCTCTGTTGCAATTTAATAACAGATCCACATGCAGTAGATAAGCTTCAACATGATAACCATTAGGCGATACAAAGAGATGATCAAAGCTGAGAACCTATCTATGCCCCCAAGAGATACAGTTTATGATTCACCACTACATCGTGCTGCATTTGGAGGAGATCATACCACTCTACAGAGACTTCTTTCAAATCCTGACAATCTGTCCCAGATTGCATTACGCAATCATCTTGGTTGTACTCCTTTGCGTTTAGCTGCTACTGCCGGTAATGATCAATGCCTTTTGTTACTCATATCACATGGAGCTCAGGTTAGTAAAACAAAAACTTTGAGGAACTACATGTATCAGTAATTGCCTAAATTAATAAGGCTTCAAAGGTTTGCCCTGGGCGGGGAGGGGGTACTCAGTACAAATGACCATACGGGGGCGTGCATAAACATGGGTAGCATTTTCGGCCTTCTGGTATATCAATGACCCCTTTTCAAAGCCTATTTTGGTATATGAATGGGTCCTTTTTTCAACATTTTCTCAATCTTTTCGGAAAACAGCCCAATTTTTCCTTAATCTAGCCAAAATTTTCCTAAAATTTTGGGAAAATTTGTAACTATAAAAAAAAAAGGCAATTTTGGTTAAATTCGGCCGAAAATTTTGACTTTTGGTATATCAATGGATCCAAATTTCTTGAAAAATTGGTATATTTATGGGTCCACTTCCAAAATCTCAGCGCACGTCCCTACCAAAACCAAACTTGAGTACCCCGGGTTTGCCATGCAAGTGATAAGACAGAAAGCAACTTAGCATTAAGGGTATCTATCTACATAGCACAAGGCTGAAAATATTGAACCAAGAGCTACTTTGTTTTATCAAAGTGGCCTCTAGTTAAAGATTGGGAGTGAACCAGGTGCCACTTTGTTGTTTCCATAATAACCTATAATTCTCAACTAGGGACCAGTTTAATTTGTAGCAGCATATTTTTCAACACTGCTGTTTTCTTCCTTTTTGTTTATTTTTTTATATGATCAAAATAATGCCATTTCATGGGTATTATATCCTTGTATTCTTTATATTTTTACACTTTTGTGAGGATCATCAATAGAGCCTTTAAAGGGATTTATATTTGGGTATTAATTTTGCCAGCAAAATGTATTTCAATTTTTATATTGTAAAATGAAAAATAATCCTTACAAAAGCTTTTCACAAGATGTAGGGACAAGGCACAGTGTCGTCAACCTATATGATAAATATTTGTTCCCTGAAATGAATCACGCGTTAATACTCCGTTGGTGAGCGATGGGCGATTGGTATTTCACGGAACGCAAGAAAAGGAGTCCTATCTGATTGGCTACAAACCGATCGCTAGATTACTCAGTGATGAGGTACAAACTCAGAGATGTAGAGATGTATTCAATTACACTTAAATCAATATTCTATTATTGACGGAGATATAGAAAGTTGTTTAGTTGTTCACTGTGCAGTATTGTATTACATTACATGTATAGACTTGTGATTTAATATTCTATAGCCAGTGTAACAGCACAGTGGTCTGAGCTGAATGGGCTATGCTTGTTGTTTCCATAATAACCTATAATTCTCAAACATTTGAATATATATATGACATTATTAATTATCAATGTAAAAACGTTTATACGGTGAAAATGCAGTAAAATATATGTGTTTAAAGAAAACAGCAATCGCAGCTGAGTGTATTGAATTTCCAGTTAGTGTATTGAAAACAAAACCTGTATTTTACCCAACATTGTCAGCAACAAATTGAATTTTCTTGCAATGGCAACGCCATATGAGGTACTGAGCATGCCCAGATCATATAAATGTGTATGAATGGAAACGTTGCGGTATCTCATATAGTGTAATAAAGTGATATGCTTAGCCCGAGTTGCTTGGCATATCTCGAACAAAATTGCCATGCGTAGCTTTTGAAGAAAGAGTGACTTCAAAAACTCATCCCCAGATCCCCACTAAATTTTAATCTTCTGCCGCCACTGTGTGCGGCAAACAAAGAACACCAACTCAGTTAGCCAGGATGTCTTGAAACTACCAACTTATGACTTTACCGTGCTCGCTGCGCTGGTATCAGGTCACAATGTGACAAGTTTGTACTTTGGACTTCTATTTTGTATTTTTATGCCTCCACCGCGAGGCATACTGTTTTTGCAATGACCAAATTCCGTAGCTCTGTGCTTGGAAGTAAACAGGACTCAGGCAGATGGATATATGAAGTTGCTTATGGAAGGTGATGTGGTGTTTATTCAGGCTTTTTTCTGTCTGTCTCATAAATGCACTGAAATATACACAGGATGCATACGATATTGGCATCTGACTAGATCATGATTATGGCTGAGCCACAAATTTGGGATACATAAAAAGTTTATGAAATATTACTAATGTACATTAAAGATCTACATGTACTTGGTTACCCTCAGGCCGGGGGGCACTTCAATTTGAAATGGATATAGGTGTACCGTGTAGGGCTGGCACTTTCGCGCTAAGGGGCATTCGGTGAGAGCAAAATGTAAAAAATATGGGGTCATTGGGTGAGAGCATGATTTTTGGCATTCGATGAGAGCAAAATGTAAAAAATATGGGGTCATTGGGTGAGAACATGACCTTTTTTTGAATGAAACAGCGCCACAGAAACCTCGAAAATCAAATTTCTAGTTCTAAATGGCTTCAAATTTCTTTGTTTTTTCAAAATAAGTAACAAAATCAGTGATAAATGAAAGTTGCTGTTCAAATTGAACTTGTAAGGGTCTTTGGGTGACAGATAAAATGGAAAAATATGGGGTCTTTGGGTGACAGAGCATGTGTTACGCAAAAAAATATGGGTCTTTGGGTGACAGCGATGCTGAAAAAGGGGTCTTAACAGCCCTACATACGCGTCACCTCCAAAGTTGGAGTGCCCCCGGCCCTCAGGCTTGAAGAGTTATAAAATGGAACGCTCAACCCAACAATAAAAAGTTATGGTTCACATAAGATGTACAGTATAAACTGAATTGGTTAAAATTTGTTTATGAAAAAAACTCTATCTCTCATTATCTTTACAGGTTAATGTAGTTGACATTAAAGGGCAGACTCCGTTATTTGTTGCTGTAAAAAACAACCATATTGGCTGTGTTCACATCCTGTTAGACAAAGGCGCTGATCCTAATGGGAGCAAAGATTGCTTATGTACCCCTCTTTACGTAGCAGCTATGCAAGGACATGCTGAATGCATACAACTTTTAGTAGATGCGGGTGTAGATGTCAATCGTTCTCACACTCAAGGTGCTGCAGGTCTCAACGGGACAGCTCTATATATAAGCTTCACATATCGCCATCTGGAGTGTTTCCTAATCCTCCTGAAAGCTGGTGCAGATCCGGATTTAGGATGTAAAAGTGGACAAATCAGAGCAGAATATTCCTTGTTGAATGCTGCAGTAAAATGGGGTGATATTAATTTTGTGAAGCCGTTGGTAGACTTTGGGGCTAGGGTGAGCTTGAATAACGAAGTGAAAACTAAAGTCAGTTCACCAACAGAACAGGAGAGAACTTTAAGAGCAAGTTTGGATTTGGTGGATTATATACAATATATTCAGAGTAAGTTAACTCATATAAATTGACTATGCTTTATGCTCTGTCTGTGAAATTCTGTTTAATGTGCAAATCTTAGTTTGGAAGAAACAGCTTCTGGATACCGGTAATTGAAAATTCACCAATCATTGGTATGAGCAATAGCAATTCAGACAGACTGGAATGTTTTCTTTTCAAAAGGCACTGTTGGGGGTGGGGGTACCTCATGCGGAGGTCAGCTCCACATGCCAGACAGAAATGGACCAGAACTGCTCTTCGCATCTACTTTTTAGCCGTGTATAACAACCTTTATTTTGTGCACACTTCAGGTGCAATTTGCCTGATAACAGCAAACTTTGGGTTGATTTGGGGAAAAAAAGTGTAAAATTTTATCACACTTCACATCCAATTGTCCCAGTGAAACCCTGGCTAAAATAACATCCCTCGGGAAAGGACCCTACCTCGGGTCTGTGGATAATGTTAGGTAATTTATATTATACTATTGTTAATCAAGCCAAAACACAGACCTTCCGAATCTGTAGACTGTTTCCCTTCTACTTCCCATAACTTTATGGGAAATCCTCTTTCATTGATCCTGGGTCAGGCGAGTTTTCTATTATCACGTCTGTGCTTTCACCGCCTTGCCTTTGTGGAAGAAGCTCCCTAGCCTGACCAATCAGGTTACATTACTTTATGAGAAAGGTTTTTAACACAAGTCTCCACATACATAAATGACAGCCAGGTTCAAATCCTAGATGGTCAGTGAAAAATTTTTTCACTGACCATCCAGGATTTGAACCTGGGACCTTCGGATCACCGGACGGATGCTCTACCAACTGAGCTAATGAGTCAGATGGAGAAGAGCAGTGATGTTATTATCTGTAGGCCTTCAGTTCAATACCTTACTTTAGTTTTCTAGTAGGCCTTTGTAATTGCTCCATTACTCAAAGACGGAATTGAACCTGTGGGACATCCACTCAGACACTGGGTGCTTTCAAATAATCTTAGAATACTTATCATCATGTAGGATACATATAGGGACATAATGCTTCAGAGAAATGTTTCAAGGGTTCAATCCATAATATGAGTGCATCTATAAACTATCATAAAAAGAAAGTCCAGAAATATTTTGGCACTGGAGATACAGCATGACTAATCAACAATTGTGTGTTGTTTGTTTTTTGTTTATTATTACTCTTAATTGTTTTCTTCCTTCCATAATACAGGTGTGCCTATGTCTTTGCAGTCACAGTGTCGTATAGCAATCCGTGAGTGCCTTGGAATGACAAGACTGAAGAACATCAACTCATTACCAGTACCCAAATACCTTGGTGCATACTTGGCTCATGAAATCTGAATCCTTGATGTAAGACAACACACACAACCAGGGATTGTGCCTTATGATAGCAGCTGTTGTAAAGACCCAGCAAACACAAGAATGTGTTTAAAATGTTATGCATTTTGGTTTTGGTCAAAATGTTTTATTAACATTTAAATGTCAGGTTATATAAAGGTTGTGAAAACATTTTTGAAGCATGTTATATGAAAAACCACTACAACAACATTTGAAAAATGTTGTCAAAAAGTCAATGGAAAATAATTTTTGGCAAGCATTTTTGTTTGGTCAACACTTCAAGGCCTATTCAGTGATTTTCTCATCCAGATGATCGTAAAAATCATCACAATTCAGATTTTGGCACCTTTATTATTGTTATAGATGTGCTTACAAACCTGCTAGTGGTTAAGCCTAAAGCCATGTATTAAAGACAACATAATATATTTTACACAAATCTGCAATTTCTCTACTTAGTAGACAAATTAGTTGCAAGTATTTGAATGGGGCTTCAACTTTGTCAATATACTGCTGTTTTCCTCGTTTATTGGCCAAATATTTCATTTCAAAAATACCTATTGATAGTCTGGCTGCCAGTGTATATGATGTTGTTTTGATGTCCATAGTTTTGTTTTTGATGGATATTGCTTCTCAAGACCACAAACTTAAAAAATAAGTTTACTGGACCTCTGTCAGCATTGGGCATTTTGTGATATGGTGGGTCAAAGTTCACACAGAGGTCAAAATGCAAATTGCTCAAATGCTGTTGAAAATGTCTCCAAATTATTCCTCTTGTCATGGCGATCCAGAAAAAGTATACTTTTACCTATCTGTGAGTTATAAGCAAAAAGGTCAAAGGTCAATGCCCATTGAATCCTATGGACCTGACCTTTTTTGCTATGTTACCATGGTTACCCATGTAAGGAAACATACACAATACAAATTATTATTTTTCTGCATGGATTTTCTATGATGAACAATTTGAGACTATTTTGGTGAAGATCTTAGCATTTTTCAGGTTTTGACCCCTGTGGAGGTCAAATGGTGACCTTTGACCTTTTCGCTTACAACTCCAGAAGGGTATGTCCGGGGGGTCACTCCCATTGTGGCCTGTACACCATCCATCCGATAATAAAACACGTAAAAGGGTAGCTTTTAAGTGGGTATCGTGTTTAGGTGTCAAAACATGAAAAATTGGAAAAAAGGGTAGCAAAATTGCAATTGCAAATACGCGGAAATGAAATTTAGGGTATGAATTTTGATGTAAGGAAAAAAATCCCTGTTTAGGGTGTGAAAACAGGTGTGTGTTACCTGTTTAGGGTATCATTTTCGGCAAGGGTTAAATCCTTGTTTAGGGTGCTCTTCAAAAGTTGATTATCACAGATGGTGTACAGGCCACAATGGGAACGGGTATGTCACAGATAGATACAAGTATACTTGTTCTGAAATGCCATGACAAGAGGAAAAATTTGGAGAACTTTTCATCAACATTTGAGCAATTTGAATTTATTTTTAAAGTTGGTGGTCCTGAGAAGCAATATCCATCAAAAACAAAACTATGGACACCAAAACAAGCTTCTGTGGCAAAATTGGCTTTGGCAGCTTGACTTTGACAATTTTAATGACTTATCCTTTACCTTTAGGCAATTTATAAACAATTTTAATGTTTACACACCCTCGCTGGGATCACTGAATAGGCCTTTAATAACATTATAGTACAATGTTTTGCATTCAGTTTTCAAAAATGTTTTCTGAATGTTAAAAAACGTTTTCTTTATATAACCTGACATTTAAATGTATTCTGTGAAATGTTTTGTGTTTGCTGGGCATTGGACTCTCTTCTCTCCAAAAGAGAGTTATGACATTATTGTGAATAAGAAACAAGTTTCTATTATGAAAGATAGAGATAATTATTAACTTTATTTGTAATTTAATTATTAAAGATAGAAGATGATACATGATATTTCTACAGAGTTAAGTATAACAACTGGTGTCACTGATTGGAGTGTTGTGTATACACAAGATTTTACTGTCATTGTTGAAGGAAAATGTAATAATCAAAATTATCTACAAGTGTTCAAAATCAGAATGTTTTTAAAGGTTCTTTTGGTCTCTATGGTGTACAATGTACCCTCAAATCTAAACTGATCATGTATTCCAAGGCAGTTAAGCTAGTGCCACATGTCATAATCCCTCCAGTTTTCTCACACTTGCCAAACCACATGATCAGAAGAAATCAAGAAGCGCTGTAAAAACAACAAAAGTTGGCTGGTCTTCCAGCTAGCTGATCCAAGTGATTGTTCCTTTAATTATCTAGGTTGTATCTATATCTGTGATGTATTCACTTAGTTTTTAAACAGTTGTAGATTTTTTTTGTTGAAAAATGACCTCCTTTGTTTTATCATGAACCAGACTTTTATAATACCAAGGGCGGATTTAGAGGGGCACCATTGCCTGCGCCTCTATTTTTTTTTGCAGATCGGCGCCTGACTCTGTGTATTTTTGCAGAGCAGCGCCTGCATTTGTGTGGGCGCCGAGCCTCGGTGGCGGCGGCGGTGGCTCGGCGCCCCCCTCTATTGAAAATTCCTGGATCCGACCCTGAATACTTACATGTATATACCATACACATAAAAAAAATAAAAGAATAATTAGCATAATATGCTTGAGGTAATGTATCATAGTGATGAGGTGATGGACATGGACATTAAATATTGTGAGAGAAATTGGACTCAATGCACACAAGCCAAAATGTTGATATGCATTGGACACATCAAGATTCCGATTGAGTCTCGAGCAACAAGGATCTATATTTATTAACTCTTCCTCATATTTTTCTAACAGCTTTTCTGATTGGCTAAATGCGTATCACTTGTTGGGAGTGAAATTGTACAAAATAATGCACACGTCTCAGTGTGCATTATTCCCAGAGGGGCCACTGGTCATTGACCAGGGGGTATCACGCATGGCCAAAGATTCAAGTAAAAAGGGTCTTTTTTCAGGATCAGGCACTGTACTTACGAAGCGTGAATAGTGTATCTAAAACAAGGAAATATAAAAAAAAGGGTATACCTTGTACAATAAATCAGTGTTTAGGGTCCTTTGAGACAAATTTATATAAAGGTTAATAAAAGTTATGAACTTTTGCATTTGTGTTTTCCCAGTTATCATGAAGGGTTTTAGAGTCAAAATATGACTGATTTACTTGCTTCTAATGAGGGCAAAAATAATGTCAATACTTTAATATTTAGGGTATGAAATTGCACTTGTCATACTTGTTTAGGGGTGCATTTTCAGACCTCGTAAATACTTGTTTAGGGTGCTATTTGAAACTTTGTGGTCACACATGATACCCCCTTGTCAATGACCAGTGCCCACCCGGGGCATTATTTTGTACAATTTCTCGCAAAAATAATTACTGTTGTTGAAAATTTGAATCAAACTCATGAAAGAGAGTGCCCAAAGTTTGAAGTTTGCTGAATATTATTCAAAACATGTGTGTTGATAGTTTCATTATTTCATCCTGATTCCATGCTTATGAGTGATGTGACTGGTCAGATACAAATTGATCATTATATTGTTCACATGTTTAATGTGATAAACCAAAGTATACTTTTAGTACACTCTAGTGTTTGTACTTACATTTTTGTAGTTATATGAAACTGATATTAAACTTAAAAGTTGACATGAATAGATTCCATTTATAATATTATTATGTAAGTGTATAATTGGGAATGGTCACAATAATTTAGTGATATTATAGGATTTGAGTTTGGGTAACTGAACCAATCACCATACAGAGTGGTCCTAAAACAACTTTATTGACCCAATTCCAACGTTTCATATCTCAAAATTGAAAAGTTTGTTGTGTGACCCTTAAGGGTATCCGTAGGGAGAACACTTTGTTTTACGGCCAGGTCTGGCCAGGTGCATGTTTGTTCGCAGTCTACAGGTGTAACTAGGTTGTTGTATATTCTATAATTTTCCTGGTGTGTTAACTGTGATTACATCTAGACACCAGTTTATTTTTTATTTGAACGGGACCCTAATTTAATGAGAAAAACGCCGAAAAAGAGAGGCCCGGCAAAAGCCGATTTGCAGACAATTTTGTAGCTACAGACAGCTCGTATTCCATATAACAACTACGGAAACCAATCAGTGCCAGAAGTGTTGATTTATATTTCATCCACTTAGGTTTGGCTTAACCCACTAAAAGGTAAAACTTCAAGGCTGATCATTTTAATTATAAATGTAGTGTGTGTGTAAAAGTATATTTCTCAAAATGGAGGAGAGCGCCTATGACTATTGTCCGTTCTGTCTACATGGTCTATGAGCGTGTTTATAGTGGGAGCAGATGTGCGGTACATTGCGGTACAATTTCCACCCGGTTAGAGATTATCCGGATACTTGCCCACTATAAACACTAGCAGTATATGTATGTACGGTACATCGATATCCTTCTAAACAGAAGGATATTGTGGCGAGATATTCCCACTATAAACACACCAGTATAAATTGTGTGCGGTATTACCGGAAGTAGGGGCTTCTTCATGATGCGTAGGATGCGCGCAGGACATTCGGAACGATTCTCACCCCCAAGAGTTATCAAAACAGAAGCTACATGTTCACCGCCATGATCATATTGTTGAATGAGCTCTTTATAGCTCGCGCCACAATATTTACACATCCCCCGTGTGACCTCGGGGTCATTGCAAATGTACGATAATGTTAGTTGGTATATAATTTGTGCGGTAACTGTGTCTCACTATAAACAGCAAGGGTATCGGTATATATACAAGGATTATCGTATACGGTATAGGCTACTCAATATGCGGTATATTCACTATAAACACGCTCTATGATAATTATTTTCTTACCGAAATATATTCACTTAACACAGACCACGGTTGCCAAACAAATGAGGGCAAACCGCGGGTCAAATCATTGAAAAGTCGCCCAATATTTTTTTTTACAACCGTTGGTTTCTATGAGATAAAAAACTACCAGAAGTCGCGTAAGCCAATGTTGAGAAGTCATGCAATATTTTTCTTAACCATCAATTGGTGTCTATAGGACAGGAAATTGTCGCGAGGAAAATCTTCAAAACTCATCCTATTGACCTAGGCCTATTACATCGCGGGTTTGGCAACCCTGCAATATATACAGTTATATAACATCGCACCGCATTATGAGGTGAACGAACTGAATGTTGACATAGTATTCAGGATTTAAAACAAGAACTGTCTTTAACCAGACAATGCGGTTGGTATAAAACATAGCGTGTGATATCATGATATCAACTTCAAAATCTAAAAACAAAAGTAAAGAAATAATTTAGGGCGAAATAAATAAACAGCGTACAGCAGGTGCTATCTTGTCAATAATGATAAGAGGAACATGAAAAAAACCAGCAGAGAGCATGCACCCCAGTAAAGAGTTAAATAAAGCAAGGAAAAATCATAATGTGCAGAAGGCCTACTTTTCGGATGATATTCACAGAAACAAAAATAAAGAACTAAAGATCTAAAAACAAAAGTACAGAAAATGAGGGCGAAATAAATAAACAGCGTACAGCATGTGATGACTTGTCAATAACGATAAGAGGAGCATGTACCTCAATAAAGAGTTTAAATAAAACAAGGAAAATCATAATGTGTAGAGGCCTACTTTTCGGATGATATTCACTGAAACAGAAAAAAAGAAATAAGTTTAAAGAATTATATATTTTAAGATTAGATAATGAACAATCATACATAAAAATGTGACAGGTGTCTGATGATATTTATACACTTCGAGCAAAAAATAAAGAACTACTTAACACGCGACATAAATAAATAGCCATATTTTTATGAACGAACTGAATGTTGACATTGCGGACCAGGATTTGAAACAAGAACTGTTTTCAAAAAGAAAACGCGGTTGGTATAAAAACATAGCGTGTGCTATCATGATATAAACTTCAAAATCTAAAAACACAAGTAAAGAAATAATTTAGGGCGAAATAAATAAACAGCGTACAGCAGGTGCTATCTTGTCAATAATGATAAGAGGAACATGAAAAAACCCAGCAGAGAGCATGCACCCCAGTAAAGAGTTAAATAAAGCAAGGCAAAATCATAATGTGCAGGAGGCCTACTTTTCGGATGATATTCACAGAAACAAAAATAAAGAACTACGTTAGTACGTTAAAAAATTATATAATTTGAAATTAAATAATGCAAAATCATACATAAAAATGTGACATGTGTCTGATGATAATTATACGCTTCGACCAAAAATTAAAAAAATACTTAACACGCGACATAAATAAACAGCCATCTATCAAGAATGACAAGAGGAACATGAAAAAAAACCACCTAATATATGAGAGCATGCACCCCAATAAAGAATTGCTTTAAAATAAAACAATGAAAAATCATGACATGTGAAATGTAGGTTGATACACTTATAAATAATACTCAAGGGTGAAATAAAAAACACCTTATCTACCGATATTTCCACAGTTAAACATACTCAGTGATCACTTGTACTAAAACAAAAATAAAGAAATACTTCACAAATGATAAGAGGAACACATAAAAAATAAATAAGCGAGCATGTCCCAAAAAACAAATTAGTAAAAGATAAAATAATGATAAAACGTACAAGAAGGGCAAAATATTTGTCGCAAAAACTTATTAAATGCTCATTTGCTCTAAGATATTTAATGTTTGCAATTTACTCCTAGTTTATCATTTATTTATTATTTATCTAGGCTTATATATCTTTTATTTATTTATCTATTCATTTATCTATTTATCAATTTATTTCAATATCATTATTATTAAGTGCCTATTTATAAAGATATTTAAATCTAAAAGTTCACCTACTTAGTGCAATTTTGATTTTGTGCCATATCGGCTATCTTGGATGATTTTTGGCAAATGTCCTCTAAATGCATGATTTCAATGCCTTGGTTTGAAAAAATAAGTTATGCCAGTGACTAGTTAAGTGCCATTTCATAAGAAACCCTTTGATACTTTCACAATATGCTTGTTTCATGTTTGCAAATATGTTAAAATAAAGAAATATATAAAGGTAAATATATGCTTATGCCAATTTTGCTCCCAACTGCTATTTTTGGACCTTGTCATTTTATTTCGTTCCAATGACCGGTCAGAATGGGAAACTTTGATAATTCATAATTCGAAAAGTTTTTGACCGATTTTGACCATTTAACCACCAAAATACTTCTGTTGATTAGTTCTACTCAAAAAACAATCTTTTGTAGCAATAGGGTCAACATGAAATTTTGATGGTTATCCCTACTTAATGTAATACATTAGAAAAGGCTTAAAAGGCAACTATTAGGCCCTGATTCATATTTAATCATCATTTAGGCCTGTAAATTAGATTGTCTGTGTAAATTTAGCAGGATCCGACTTTTTATGACGACTTTCAAAATGTGTTACATTTCAGAAACACCAAGCTGTTTGTGAGGTGGCGTTAGCTGTAGGCCTATGGGTTATAGGTTGAACTTTTAACAATATTTCTGGAAAAAAATCCTGAAATCCATATATTAATTTTTACAATGGATGTCGTCATCTGACCTTCTGCTTGCAGAAAGGGGAAGTTTTGAAGAACTGAGTTGTTTTCCCGGCCCATGTCTGTACAGAAAGTCAGTGGGGTTATTTATTGGTGTGCACCCTAAAAGGCCCTTGTCATAACCAATGGTGGCGGCATGATTTTTCCCGTGCATGAGGGTTTAGGGAAAATTAAATTATATGTCTAAACTTGAGGTTGCATGTGTAAAACATGGTCTTTTTTTAACGCATGTTTGGGGTAGGCCTATTGAAATGATATTTTTTTGGCTTGCACAATTATGGTAAAGATCCATGTCATACATAAGAGATTATAGGACATACAATACTTGGTAGGCCTAATGATAATGCGTAAACTTTGTACCTGTTAGGGAACTGAAATCAGACTGAAAACACAAACGTCATTCGAGGCTCTGTCTCACCAGTTGCATTTACAAGGCCCTTGTTATAACCAGTGGTGGCGGATGATTTTTTTCTGGGGGAGGGTCACACAAGGTTCTGAACAGAAACGTCACATACGGACCAACCCACACTACCGAGAACCGCGAATGCCGAGAACCGCGAAAGCCGAGAACCGCTCTAGTTTCAAATTGTTGTTGGAAATTCTTACCAACCAAGAAAATTTTGTTATGGTGATGAATAAAAATTGGGCCAAAAATCTTGTTTTGTATACTTTTATATACTTCAGACCATCAATTTTAGAAGTTATGAGGCCCAATGGTTTCTATAATTCCAGGGTTAAGACCACCCTTAAAGCCATATTATAACATTTGCTGGGGAGAACGCCCTCAAAATATTTTTTAATTCTGGTTTTTACACGATTATAATGTACTTTAGTAAACAAAGATACTCTGCAAAAATCAAGACTTTAGGTGCTGTGGTTTTGTCAAAATCCGAGATTTTGAATAAAACACAGGAACTGTCGTTTTATTATTACGATGCGATGTTCATAACACATAATATAGTACGCACACGGCGTGTGGGATACACATACACACACCCCCAGAGGGTCGTACCATATTACAACTGCTGGAGTAACATGCATTGGCGCTAGTAGTAAATTCCAATTTTCAATGTTTTACCTCACTTGTTCGGCTCAAAATTAAAAGGAGACATATATCCGACAGTAAAAGCTAACATTTCATAGAAAATAAATACTAATCTATATTTACAGAAATGTTATAATATGGCTTTAATTAAAGCTATTAGGTACCTGAATCACCCAATGTAGTGTTTTTATTGCATTTTAAGTTGCTTGTAGGGTAGTAGTATACACAAGCGTTGACAAATAATAATAATAAACAAAAATAATTTAAGGGATCTGGAATGAGCTTTTTGAGCGTTTCGACAGTATTTTTTGTGGGACATGAGAGCACATCAGACATATCGAATTGTATTCTGAATAC
Organism: Amphiura filiformis; assembly: GCF_039555335.1. Lineage (NCBI taxonomy): Eukaryota > Metazoa > Echinodermata > Ophiuroidea > Amphilepidida > Amphiuridae > Amphiura > Amphiura filiformis. The sequence goes on from NC_092628.1 coordinate 36,356,792, forward strand.
GAAAAATGTCTTTCTGATACCAAGTAATTTTCATTTTTTGAAATTCACGATATAATACATATTTTATGACAAATTATTAAAATTTGATATTTTTCACATTTTTGATATGTATAGCAGTCCTCGAAGTAAATTTTATAAATCTAATGATATATTCTTAAAGTGTATAATATAGTAGCTAAATGCACAGCTGAAAGAGTGCTCAATACCTAGGTAGAGCAAAAATACATAAATTTCAACACATTTCCATGATATGGGTTGGTACCCTGGGTTTCACGTCCGTTTTCTACGGGCGATCATCAGCCAACTGATTATTTCTTTTTTAAACAGCTTGTTACCTTTCTCCTATGATGACAATTCGATATGAGTTCTTAAAGTGTATGTAGCTGGGAGGAAAAGCCGACGATCAATTGAAAATGTTGACCTTACATATTGAAGATATGGATTTTTTTCCCAAAAAGACCTAATTTTTTTTGGTGTTTTTGGGAAAAAATTCATATCTTCATTTTCAATTGATCGTCGGCTTTTCATCCCACCTACATACAGTTTATGTACAAATCATCAGATTTGTAAAGTGTACTTCGAGTACTGTTAAATATCAAAAATATTAATTTTTAATCATTTGCCATAAAATGTGTATTACATTGCGAATTTCAAAAAATCAAAATTACTTGATATCAGAAGGACATTCTTCGTATTCAGAATGCAATTCGATATGTCTGATGTGCTCTAATGTCCCACAATAAATACTGTCCAAACGTTCATACCCCAGCCCTTAAAATAAAAATTTAAAAAAAACAACGACCCAAGATTTTTGTGTTTTTTGAGTTGGTCGCATAGTGGAACAAACAATTTTTTTCTTAGCCTAATGAAATTAAAAATGTCAACAAAATCATAAATGAAATTAAAAATGTCAACAAAATCATAAATACAGAAGGTTTAGATGGTAATTGTATTTAGTTGTACAAGTGCATTAAAAATTCATAGAAAAGTTGTCACTGGAAAAATTATGTAGGCACGCTTGTTAATGGACTATGAAGGAATTAGTAAATAGTCAAATATGGGGTATATGTGATGCGATCAAGCAAAATCAGTCGGAACTCAGAAATATTAAATTTTTAGTTAATTATAGGATAGTAAAAAACAGTTCCAAAGATATGAGCAATTAAAGAGTTTCTTTTGAGGAAACTAAGGAACTATTTCCTTTGTTTGGCTATATCTCAAAATCAATATTTCCGAGTTCCAACTGATTTTGCTTGAGCGCATCACATATTGTATAAATGGCCGGGATAAATGGATTACCATGTTAAAATATAGAATAAAATATTTTGTGACATGATTTTATAGTGTATAAAGTTCTTTCTTATAATATGCAACATGTACTGAATACGCACCGCAGGCAATAGAAGTTTGGCAGTTCATAAAAATGCAGAAATATTCTGAATTTATTATTAGGCGGAGGCGCCCTATTTAGCGTTAGCTTTGGATATTTTCTTTTTCCTCCGACGTGCCCCAGTTAAAAATCAATAAAATAAATGTACAAAGCTAACATTAAATAGGGTGCCTCTGCCTAATTGTTGGAATTGTAGCTTATAGTAGAGTCATATTCAGGGTTTTTGTGACCGTGAGGCAGAGAAAGGATTGAGGGTTGATATAGGTGCTTTGAGATAATAAAAATAAAAATTATTCGCTCCTATGTGGGCTAACTTCAGACAGTAAATCCATAATACAGGAGTCAAAAATGAAAGATGCTTTACTGTTAAATGGACATGAAACTATCTGTCTTGTTACAAGGATTATTTGATATCATCAGGACATTCCTCATGTTCAGAATGCAATTTGGTGTTACACTGGTCCATATTAATGTGACATTTTAAAAAAGACTTCAGACTTGCAATGCATGAGTGGGAGTCTCAGGGGGGTGTCATCTTTTGTAGGACTTCATTTATTTATCAGTTTCATTTTTTGGGATATTTTACTCTCCTACGCAACTTGCAAGCTTTTTCAGTATGATCAATAACTGAATTTAAATAAATTAAATAAAAATGAGTTTGAAAAGGAGTCTTTTGGTGACAGTGATGCTGAAATTGGGAACCTCAACCAATTCTACCCTCCTCTATCTACTCTCATTCCGGGCTCATTCCTCTCCACTTAGCTGGGATTTTTTCCGGGGGCAAGTCTGTATGGGGGGGGCTCAAATCCACCAAACAAAAATGGGGGTAGGTGCGGGTGGTGCGACATCGAAAAGAAAGTGTACTTTCGGAGTAAAAATATCAAAGAAAAATAAAAAACAAAGGAAATAAGTGTAAATTTTGCAAATTTTATACAGTACATGGCCCAAGAGTGAAAATGGTAAACTGGGTTATTACTTTTTCAAAGAAATTGCGCGCTCCACAAGACAAATTTGCTTTTTTATTACTAATTGGTCTTAATAGAAATGAATTTTGGCCCTAATTCTTACTAATTTCTTGGCTAAAGTGCGCGCTAAAAATTTCCAATTTCAGACAATTTTAGCCGAAAATGAAGGTAAATTTATGTAAATGCCAGTGTGCGCGAAGCGCGCAAAATTGTGCAATGTTACCATATTTTGGTCCAAAAACATGGTGTTTTGGGGAACATACATTAGGCAATTTTAGGTGCCCTGGGCCTGGACCCATCTGGTTTAATGGTAAATCCGGCTCTAGGTTTGAAATAGCTCAATGGTAAATGACTAAATCGGCCAATTTTGTGTCGATACTGACTTTCGGTTGGTGCATGCAATAAAAGAAACATGATGTACACAGCCTTCTTTTTCGCCCGGAGGGGGGGGGGCACAACCCACTTTGGTGGTGACGCGTATGTAGGGCTGTTAAGACCCCCTTTTTCAGCTCGCTGTCACCCAAAGACCCCATATTTTTTTCCGAACACATTCTTTGTCTTCAAGAACTGTCACCCAAAGACCCCATATTTTTTTCCGAACACATTTTTTGTCTTCAAGAACTCAACTATTTCAACGGAAATTTGATCAGTGTTCCGAGGTTTTTGTGGCGCTGTTTCGGCTCTCACCCGAAGATTCCATTTAAAAAACAGGGCATGTTCTCACCCAATGACCCCATATTTTTCACATTTTGCTCTCACCGAATGCTAAAAATCATGCTCTCACCCATTGACCCCATATTTTTTACATCCGAATGCCCCTTACTGGGAAAGTGCCAGGCCTACACCTATATCCATTTCATATTGAAGTGCACCCCCCCCTCGGGCTTACTCGACTTTTCTTTTTGGGTTGGCCCTTTTATTGTTTTATCATTTAGTCAGGTGCTCAAGTTTGTGCAATTAGCATTTCAAAAGCTTTCCATTTCTTTGTCTTCAAGAACTCAACTATATTGTCGAGTATTGATAATAATCGTATGGAACTACATATTGTATGGATTCCCTCTCTCCCTCTTTTCTCTTTTTCCCCTGCACGGGGGGTGGGGGGGGGGGCAAATAGAAAATTTTTGCCAGGCGAAGTTATTGATAATAACTGTAGTATTGCATATCGTATGGATTCCCCATCTCCCCCATCTCTCTTCTCTCAAACGGTGCCCAAAAATCGCTTGCCCTCCCCTTTTGACTTGCCAAAATCGCTTGACCCCCCTTTCGACCTGCCAAAAAATGCTTGCCCTTCCCCCCTTTTGGCCTGCCAAAAAATCTCCCCTCCCTATAATTTACCACCCCGGGGGTACACATAATTCATTGCACCACCCCTTATGATAAAGGTGCGCCGTGATTGGTTGCTGACCTGCGCAGTATGGCATTTTTGGTCTGATTGACAGGACGTCATACGCAAATAATTTTAATTCACTGGTCTTCCGCCTCATCAATTTAACATCATGAATAAGACCCAATGTTCAACTTCATTTAACCAAATTAATTAGCGGTATTAGGCCCTTGTGCAAATTTTCGCGCGTTCCACGCGCAATTATTTCAACTGGGGGGGTCATGCAACGCATCCAATATGCTCTCAGACCAGACGCGTCCCTTTTAAAGGGATTTTTTACCTATCGATGTTTGTTTACATTTTGTCTTCACCTTTGACATTGCGTTGACGATGTCACAAAACAGGTCAAAAGTCAATTTAATAATATGGCATCTTGAATATTTTTCACACAACATAATGAAAATCGGTACGAATATCTTTATTTCTTGGCATTAAGGGACCGTTCACAAACACTTGTAAGGGGGGGGCCTGATGCAAAAGGGGGGGCCCTGAAATTTTTTAAACATGCTTAACTTCATTACTTTTAGTATACGCAAAACCTCCAAAATCGGAGTTTTTGCGCCCGTCGCAAAACCTCCGATATTGGAGTTTTTGCGTATCAAAACTAATATTATAATAAATGTTTAAACATGCTTAACTTCATTACTTTTAGTATACGCAAAACCTCCAAAATCGGAGTTTTTGCGCCCGTCGCAAAACCTCCGATATTGGAGTTTTGCGTATCAAACTAATGTTATAAAAATTGTTTAAACATGCTTAACTTCATTACTTTTAGTATACGCAAAACCTCCAAAATCGGAGTTTTTGTGCCCGTCGCAAAACCTCCGATATTTTTGTTTGTGGCGCATCGACCACTGATGTTATAAAAATTGTTTAAACATGCTTACCTTCATTACTTTTAGTAATAGTATACGCAAAAACTCCAAAATCGGAAAACCTCCATTTTTTAAATTGAATATAATCGGACCCCTTGAAACGTCGATAATGTATTCAAGTCATTACAATTGAGAAATCTTTTGTCGGTATATGTGATGCAACCTCATTGAAACCTCAATAATATATTCAAGTCATTGCAATTGGGACATCATTTGTCAATATACGTGTGATCTGCCGACAATAAACACCGCTAATGAGTTTCCTATTCATCTTGGCTTATCTTATAGGAGAGTAAGACGCTCTTTATGGGATTAGCTTATAAGACGCTCTTTATGGCAACAATTATTCCTACTTTACCCAAGGTTATTTAGGATAAGCCAAAGTTTATCGACGTTCTTTTGAATTAGTCATTCATGCAGCACTTTTAAGTTTCATGAAAGTTTTGGCAAATATAAAAAGAAAGGGGAAATATTGTTAAGATTTAACCAAAAAAATAATGATAAATAAAGGATAATAAAACATATTTCAAGTTGAATTAAATGGTGGATTTGCGTATCCACACGAATAGCATAATTATATATTTAAACTTCCGAAATGTAATATACTTTTAAACATGCTTAATCTTAATTACTTTTAGTATACGCAAAACCTCCAAAATCGGAGTTTTTGCGCCCGTCGCAAAACCTCCGATATTGGAGTTTTTGCGTATCAAAACTAATGTTATAAAAATTGTTTAAACATGCTTAACTTCATTACTTTTAGTATACGCAAAACCTCCAAAATCGGAGTTTTTGCGCCCGTCGCAAAACCTCCGATATTGGAATTTTGCGTATCAAAACTAATATTATAATAAATGTTTAAACATGCTTAACTTCATTACTTTTAGTATACGCAAAACCTCCAAAATCGGAGTTTTTGCGCCCGTCGCAAAACCTCCGATATTGGAGTTTTTGCGTAGGCCCCCTATCAAAACTAATGTTATAAAATTGTTTAAACATGCTTAATCTTAATTACTTTTAGTAATAGTATACGCAAAAACTCCAAAATCGGAAAACCTCCATTTTTTAAAATTGAATATATCGGACCCCTTGAAACGTCGATAATGTATTCAAGTCATTACAATTGAGAAATCTTTTGTCGGTATATGTGATGCAACCTCATTGAAACCTCAATAATATATTCAAGTCATTGCAATTGGGATATCATTTGTCAATATACGTGTGATCTGCCGACAATAAACACCGCTAATGAGTTTCCTATTCACCTTGGCTTATCTTATAGGAGAGTAAGACGCTCTTTATGGGATTAGCTTATAAGACGTTCTTTATGGCAACAATTATTCCTACTTTACCCAAGGTTATTTAGGATAAGCCAAAGTTTATCGACGTTCTTTTGAATTAGTCATTCATGCAGCACTTTTAAGTTTCATGAAAGTTTTGGCAAATATAAAAAGAAAGGGGAAATATTGTTAAGATTTAACAAAAAAATAATGATAAATAAAGGATAATAAAACATATTTCAAGTTGAATTAAATGGTGGATTTGCGTATCCACACGAATAGCATAATTATATATTTAAACTTCCGAAATGTAATATACTTTTAAACATGCTTAATCTTAATTACTTTTAGTATACGCAAAACCTCCAAAATCGGAGTTTTTGCGCCCGTCGCAAAACCTCCGATATTGGAGTTTTTGCGTATACTAAAAGTAATTAAGATTAAGCATGTTTAAACAATTTTTATAACATTAGTTTTGATACGCAAAAACTCCGATTTTGGAGTTTTTGCGTATACTAAAAGTAATGAAGATAAGCATGTTTAAACAATTTTTATAACATTAGTTTTGATACGCAAAAACTCCAATATCGGAGGTTTTGCGACCGACGCAAAAACTCCGATTTTGGAGTTTTTGCGTATACTAAAAGTAATGAAGTTAAGCATGTTTAAACAATTTTTATAACATTAGTTTTGATACGCAAAACTCCAATATCGGAGGTTTTAGACGGGCGCAAAAACTCCGATTTTGGAGTTTTTGCGTATACTAAAAGTAATGAAGTTAAGCATGTTTAAACAATTTTTATAACATTAGTTTTGATACGCAAAAAACTCCAATATCGGAGGTTTTGCGATGGGCGCAAAAACTCCGATTTTGGAGTTTTTGCGTATACTAAAAGTAATGAAGATAAGCATGTTTAAACAATTTTTATAACATTAGTTTTGATACGCAAAACTCCAATATCGGAGGTTTTGCGACGGGCGCAAAAACTCCGATTTTGGAGGTTTTGCGTATACTAAAAGTAATGAAGTTAAGCATGTTTAAACAATTTTTATAACATTAGTTTTGATACTCCAATATCGGAGGTTTTGCGACGGGCGCAAAAACTCCGATTTTGGAGGTTTTGCGCACGCTGTGGTGGTTTATTAACTATAATAATAGTCACTGTCGTCCATGCGCAAAACCTCCAAAACCGGAGTTTCTGCGCACGTTATACGCAGAACCTCCGGTTTTGGAGGTTTTGCGCTCGGGCGCAGAACCTCCGGAAATGGAGTAACTTCATACCTCCTCCTAAGGGGGGGGGGCCCTGAAAAAAATGGCCACCAATTTTTCTGGAAAAATTGAGTTTATATGCTTTTCTATGGGGTTGACCGATAAATTTACAAGCCGTTCAAACCCAAGGGAACGTCCATTATATATATGAGCCTTATATGGAAGTCACCACTTGACTTCGATTATTCCGTGGTATCAAAAGCCACAAGTACTTGAGTACCATCACCCACGGTCAGCTGACATTATAAAAATACATTTATTATAAATGAAAATGAATCATGATATTATGATTTTTAAATTTTTTTATAAAATACAGGAATTATTAGGACTAGAGATTTATCATGTAAAATAATAAACAAAGTCGTCATTTTAATAAATCATGACAAACTTATAAAATTAAAATCATGCTACTATGTTAGCCTACAGTGCCATCTAAATAAATTTAAATTAATTCATGAATGATAAATAAATGAAAGTTACCTGAAGAAATTAACAAAAATAAGAACATAAACAAATAATATATTATACTTAGCTGTACAAATAAACGAAAAGGCCTATAAAAACAAAAAAGATAAAGAAAAAATCTGAAATGAATTCAGTGTATGCCTACTTTTTAATTGTATTTTTACAAATTCAAAAATAAGATAGTGATATTAAATAATAAATAGTAATAATAATATTATGTCTAGTAATAATAATAAATAATAATAATAATAAAATAATGATTATTATTTATAATAATAATTTAATAATATAATAGTAAAAAATAAAAATAATAGATAATATAAATAAATAATAATAAATAGTAGTAATATAATATTTAAAAATAATATTGATTACAAAAAAAACATTAAAAAAAAACAACATTCATCGTGTTTATATCGTGTTATTTTTAATAATATTATCAAACTTATTTCTCCACTGAAAATCATAAAATAACTGTAAACAATTATAACTAAATATATTATAACTAAATATTATTTAATTGAGTGACAGCCAATCGATCAAAACCCATCATAAACATCCAGGCATCCATTGCCAAGACGGCGTAAGAGGATTAGGTAAATAATAACAAAGAACTAGTATTATAATAATAAAGGACGTTCCCTTGGGTTTGAACGGTTTGTGATAAACATGATAATTTTCATGTCAAAAAGGGGGGCCCTGAAATTTTCGAGGTCTGTAAAGGGGGGCCCCGAAAAATTTTCGCGATAAATTTTTTTTGCATCAGGCCCCCCCTTACAAGTGTTTGTGAACGGTCCCTAACATTCACTTTTAAGGAACGATCTGTGTAAGTTTCAATACAAATTAAATAAATTTTATTTATGTGTTAAATTTTGTATGCAACAAATTGCGTAGAAAAGTTCCAATTTGATGTATTATTTGGTAAAAAATTTATTGCGAATGCAGCATGGCAGTGTGTGAAAAGAACGAAGTAGTATAATTATATGTAAAGTATTATTCAGATTTCCTTTTACAAATTAAGTGTACTGCTAGCCGTCCAGCGCGTATTATTTTGCACATGGTCCCCCAGACAAACAAGTACCTAAAGTAACCAGTGACTTTGCTTCCGTGAGCAACCGTAGCACGGAGAAATCGTGGCTTTTATGTATAATATAAAAAGTAAATGGTACAATGTAGGGTAGCTCAGTTCCTGTAGCCTTCTCCATGCTCCACTCCGTACGAATATTTCGAAAGTCCAAATTTGGAGAATATCACTCAGTCTGAGCAACCTCGGACTACACGTAAGCTACTAAAGTTTGTTTGATTTATTATATAAATAAGGCTAGTTCGAGTTATGTAAGCTATCCACCAGTTGGAGCTTCTGCAACCTCTATGCAGAACTTCCGATAGTGGATTAACTGCGCACGGTGGACGCAAGGAATCCACTGACGGATTTTCTGCGCACGTGCGCTGCAACTCCCCACAGTGGATTCCCTGTGACCGTGCGCAGAAACACTCCACCGGCGCCTATATGTATACGGAGGGGGGTTACAGCGCATGTGCGCCGAAAATCCATCAGTGGATTCCCTGCAACCGTGCGCAGAAATAATCCACCGGCGCCTATATACGGAGGGTATCAGCAAGGGGCTGACAGTGATTCGCCGATTCTCCAAATTTGGCCAAATTTGCACGCTACGGTATGCTATACAGAAGTTGCCGGGAATTACAAATTTGGTACCAGCATGGGAGCCGCCATCTTCGGAAAAGGGGGTGCTGGCCCCAGACAAACGAGAACCTAGACCAATAACTTTGACTCGCGTAGTGAAGCCGACACTGCTTAGCAACGAATTTGACAAGGACGCATACCCGGACGCAAACAAGCAGACGTGTTCGCGTCTATGGAACATGTTGCATTTGACGCGGCGAAAACGGCGCAGTAATCACGCAAACGATCGCGTCAAACATGTATGAGATATTTCTCCGCGCCTAGTAACCCCGTCAATCCGTCAATATCACCTTGGATACGGGGCTTCACCTCCCGCTGTGGTAAAGGATGGGCAGTAATAGGTCTAGGTGGTAGTGTCTATGGTGCTGGCGACCGTCGACTCGACGGTCGCCAGCACCCCCGAACGCGCCCAGCAGCTCCCAGCACCATGACTACGCGTAACAGTACGCGTTCCCGACTGTCAATCATCAAGGGTCAATCACCTCGAGCTTGACAACGATATCTGAATAGACTATTGCCAAGTCTTACGTGTAGGCGCGAAATCAAGGTTAATTTTTGTGATTGAAACAGTATTTTACTTTGTATAAATCTTGGTCTGGAGAGTGGGATTGTTGGTCGATTTGATGTATTTAATAAATTAAGTTAATGGATGCGCTAAAAATATTATTAAAAGTATTAAAAATAGCTATTCAACATTTGAAAAATCCCGTGAAAAATACGCTGTTGCAGGCTTGAAAAGGTCTAACCTTGATTGCAGCAAGCCGTGATTTTCACGGGTAATTTTATTTCTTGAACGCGGAGCACGGGCGCGATGCAGCCGGTAGAAATCGCGGTAGTGTTCCAGGCCTACGCGGTGGCAGGGTAATGGCGGCATCCATAGTTTTATTACATTTATCTTCGAGTGACGCTTCCCAATCTTATTTATTCCCTGGTATCAGTGGATTCCTTGCGTCCACCGAGCCACTATCGGAAGTTCTGCGTAGGGGTCGCAGAAGCTCCACTGGTGATGCTAGGTGAATTCAAATTTGCCATCAAACTGCATCATTTTACATACCGGTATCAAATTAAAGCCCTTGAGTAAAGAAAGCCAAAACTGAAAACATTTTTGTCATAGCACTTTCCGTTACAAAGTTACATCTTGTCAAAGATTGACTTGAAATCATCAAAAAGATTCTGCTAGCAAAATTCCCCAAAATGGCATTTAGGGGTGTTTCTAGATCTTGGTCTCATGGCGATAGCAGCTTTTTTTAATGGAACTGCTATCAAAATCCTCTAAAATTCCATGTGCGACTTGATTATCACCATAAAAATCATATATTTGGGTCAAGTGAAGTATAGAAAACATATTTATGTAGGTTTCCTTCACCGACCTATTCTCGAAAAAAAAATTCAAATTTCTATGTAAATATGCATTGTGTTTGGGCCCCGGTCTCGGCGAATTTCGCTGACTAGCAAATGTGTTAACTAAGGTTTGCCTGGGATACCTAGATCATGTACATACATGCTAGTTCCAATAATAATTGGAACTCACGTCTAAGGCAGAAAATATAAGACTCGTAACACTTATAGTTCCAATAGGTGACCCCGGCCATCCGGGTACTTATTTTACATGACGCTACAGTGCCTACACTTACGCTTTTCAACCCACAATATACCGTGGAGCAGTGCGACTAGTTGAAGACTTGTAACAGAGGCTGATTCAGTTTGTTGACATTTTGTTTTGACCTCGAATCAAGCATATTTCGGGCCGATTTCGGTAAAATAAGGGTTAAATACTTGGCGAAAATTGCATTTTATGTGAAGCTGAACACATGAACATGTAGAGGAGAGTCTTTATTTTTGTTGTTGGCTGGAGGCCTCATGTCGAGAAGTATTAGAAATGGTAGTATTTTGGCCGATTTGAAAAGGGACAAACCACAGAAAACTACAAATTTGACTTCTGAATCGGATTTGTTGTCAACGGAGGTCAACGGCTTGTGACGTCACTCCGGGGTCACCTATAATGGGAACTCAATGTGCAGCCGCAATCTAGCGTACATTCATACATTATACATACAGTGCTCGTGATTGGTCGAGAGCCGGGCATAAACAGTGTTTATGCCCGGTATCCCGGATGTGAGATCGCTGGATAGGGAAAATGAAGGAAAATCATGTTTTAATGTTACTTGTAGTTTTTTGTCATTATTTTGATGAAATAAGAATCACAAAATGTTCTGGTATATGTTTGAACAACCGTTACGCTATGTAACAGTATGCGTGGTATCCCGGATGTGCGATCACCGGGTAGGGAAAATGAAGGAAGATCGTGTTTTTTAAAAATTGTGTTATTATTTTGATGATGAAGAAGGAGGTGGCCTATGCTTCACCCTAGCAGGGCATAGACAATGCGAAACACAAATTTAATTTGTGTTTCGCATTGTCTTACGCCCTGCTAGGGTGAAGCATATACATTTTGTATGCCAGCTCCGATTATTTAATATATAATTGGCCGCTTGAGACACAATGAGAGAGTTATCATGGGGACTTAAGTTGAGATTGCCCGAGTACCGACTGTGGACCGGTAATCCAGCGACCGGGGTTCAATCCCCGCTGATGAGTCCTGATTTTTTCTCTCTCAATATTTCCATATGCCAGTTTGCTCGAGCCCCAATCACGCCATTTAAATGATAATTTCTCGAGCTTGCATCGTTTATTTCCGATCCTCGCATATATTAATTTGTGTTTCGCATTGTCTTACGCCCTGCTAGGGTGAAGCATATAGGCCACCTCCTTCTTCATTATTTAATATATAATTGGCCGCTTGAGACACAATGAGAGAGTTATCATGGGGACTTAAGTTGAGATTGCCCGAGTACCGACTGTGAACTCAGGTTGTACAGTGGTAAAGTTCTGGACCGGTAATCCAGCGACCGGGGTTCAATCCCCGCTGAGTCCTGATTTTTTCTCTCTCAATATTTCCATATGCCAGTTTGCTCGAGCCCCAATCACGCCATTTAAATTATAATTTCTCGGGCTTGCATCGTTTATTTCCGATTTTCGCATATATTAATTTGTGTTTCGCATTGTCTTTGCCCTGCTAGGGTGAAGCATATAGGCCACCTCCTTCTTCATTATTTAATATATAATTGGCCGCTTGAGACACAATGAGAGAGTTATCATGGGGACTTAAGTTGAGATTGCCCGAGTACCGACTGTGAACTCAGGTTGTACAGTGGTAAAGCTCTGGACCGTAATCCAGCGACCGGGTTCAATCCCGCTGAGTCCTGATTTTTCTCTCTCAATATTTCCATATGCCAGTTTGCTCGAGCCCCAATCACGCCATTTAAATTATTTTGATGAAATAGTAATCACAAAATGTTCTGGTATGTATGAACGGGGTTCATTCATATATTTGAATTTGAATATAAATTAGGGGTTCATTCATATATTTTCATGACTAGTCGTTGGTCGTTAGTGTTTTTTTATTTTTCCATGTCTTGAAATGAAAATCCTGCAATGGTAATTTACTTACAGTGGGTTTCTCCAACACCCCCCACATCACACACCCACCCACAAATTATAGGCCCTATTTCATCATATGTAATCCCCTTTCAGCCTGCAGATTTAAAAAGTATAAAAAAAATCACAATATTAGCTATTTTCTAATTTGTAAGGAAAGCATAGAAACAGTACCGGTATGTGTTGTTTTCTTCTAGTATAATAGGTCAGAGGTCATCTATCATTGATAGACGTCCTGTAAAATCATCCCTGCCAATTTTGCTTCGGGAATCTGGCCAAATGCGTTGTTAGAGTGTTTTAGCAAGCCACCAGGAAATCATTGGTTCATAATTTCTTTCTTCTCTGCTCCTGGAACTGTGATATTTTGACTATTTCTATATCATCGTTGACACCCTCAAACATATGAATATGGCAGCACTGCTGAATTCTACGACTCGGCCTTTTCAAATCGGATCAATAAACATGCTGTTGATATTAGGAATTAAAATAGCCAAAATTTAAATGTTGTAGTTTAAAGTCAAAACTGAAGGCAAGTTCAAATAGAACTCGCTAGCACACAAGACAAGGAAAAAGGAAGAGGGAGTGGGAAGTAGAAAAACAGAAAGAAAGAAAATGCACATGGTCCATGCGTGATAAAGATTATTCACAATGCATGTGGATAGAATGACTGACATTATGCTTGACAAAACCAAGTGAAATTTTAACTCACTACAATATTTCGTCCTACGCGTCGGAGGACTTCATCAGGTATGACTGATCTGGTCATCTGATCCACTTGAGACTGGATTCCGGTGTTGTTTAACATCTTTTCCAGTCTTTAAAAGTGGGTCGTAACGTGGCTTAGGAAATATGTGCCCTCCTCTCTGTTCAAGGTCTTACTCCCCCTTCTTCTTATCTCCATGGCTTCCCGAACCTCTCTAGACCTGTCGTGCTCCCGCCCAAGGATCTTTGATTCATCCCAATTTATTACATGGTTGGCCCGTGCAACATGATCAGATATTGCTGATTTAGTCTGTTCCTTTTCTGATAACTTGCGCTCAGAGCGGGTGTATTTTTTTGTTGGTGGCCTTATTGACTTCAGCTTTGTGTTCTGCCATTCTAGTTCCAAACATGCGCAAGTTTCGCCAACATAAGACTGATCACAATTTTTGCATCCAATTTCGTAGATGCAATTTCCTGTTTTCTCCTTGTCTCGTTTATCCTTTGGGTGGACTAAAATGCATCTAAGAGTTTGGTGGGGTTTCATGGCTGTATCTACCTTATGTTTTTTGAAAATTCTTTGTATCCGCTCTGATAAGCCATTCACATAAGGGATAACCACCATACCTTTGCTTCGCTCTTCAGTGGTCTTACTTTTCTTTGGGTTTGGTTTATTGGCGTTTTAGATTTTGTTTTGCATTTGATCTTTCACTTTGTCCATCGTCCATTTCGGGTAGCCACAGTTTTTTAGGGCTGTACGTATATGCTCTTCTTCTTTTTATCACCTGTTTACGACCCACTTTTAAAGACTGGAAAAGAGGTTAAACAACACCGGAATCCAGTCTCAAGTGGATCAGATGACCAGATCAGTCATACCTGATGAAGTCCTCCGACGCATAGGACGAAATATTGTAGTGAGTTAAAATGTCACTTGGTTTTGTCAAGCATAATGTCAGTCATTTTATTTAACCAACAAACCTGATGAACTTATTCAACGCATGTGGATAGGCCTGTTGATCAAAGTTTTTAAGCCAAAAATAACTAAAACCAAAGAATGTGAAATACTGTAACAAATTCACATGAAATATGCCTAAATAGGTAGTGATACAAGGTCTACAAAAACCTGGAAAATGTAAGCAGCAAGAGGGCCTACAGTATGAAAGCCAAAATGTGAAATGACACATCAAACTCAAACATGTACATGTAGGTCCAGTAATAAATGCAAGCAAAAAGCCAAAATGTGAAATGACACATCAAACATGTACATGTAGGTCCAGTAATAAATGCAAGCAAAATCCACAGACCTACTATACATATACTGCGCCAAAAAAGTATCCTTACACTTGGAAAAATAATCACAATTTCAAAACTGAACCATATTGGGGTGAATTTGGTTTTTTAATAGATGCACTATCTAATCTGGCACATTTTGACACCCTATTGAATCCAATGTGACTTCAAGAAGCAAAGTTGCAAGCATTTGATCAGACGAAGGTCTGGTTTTAAAGTGACAAACTGGCCTATTCAAAACTCCACAGACTAGACATCTGGTTTGAGAGTGGTGAATGGCTAATTTGTGTGTGCCTTTAATTTTTAAAAACAAAAGGAACAAAAGAAAACTGAGTGAAACAAAAGAGCTGACAAATAAAATGTAAAGTACAGAGAAGTAAAAACTGCTTTAAATAAAGCTTCATTGAAGAAACTGTTGTGTCTTTGTTGCACTTTTTGGCTCTTTTGGCGCCTTGTACAGGCCTTGCCGTTTGAGGCGAGTGATCGCTCTCGCGAGCGAGCCCAAACTCCATTTCTAGTGAGCAATTTTCCACTCGCCAAAAACACTAAATATCACTCGCGAATTTCCCAAAATCAGCCATCGAATCAGCCAATTCAGCATTTAGCCGATTCTGTGCCCCCTAACCGGAGAAAGTCACAAATTTTAGTGCACTTTGCGCGAATTTCAACATAAATACCGTTATCTGACCGAAGCACTATTTGATATACCCAAATTAGTGAAAATTCGACCACTCGCCTAGCATCATGCTAGCGAGTGATGAACCACTCGCCTTTGAAATCTAGACGGCAAAGCCTGCTTGTATAGGCCAGTTTGTCACTTTTAAAACGGGACCTTCGTCTATTCAATTGCTTGTAACTTTACTTCTTGAGGTCACATTGGATTCAATGTGGTTTCATAATGTGCAGGATTAAATAGCGCATCTATTAAAAAATAAATCTACCCCAATATGGTTCAGTTGTGAAATTGTGATTATTTTTCCAAGTGTAAGAATACTTTTTTTGGCACAAACTAGAGATACACTGGCATGTTAATCTTTAACATTTAAGCCAAGTGGTTGGGTTGTCTGGAGTTTATAGATCCAGTATGCTCAAGTTTCTTCCGCATGAAGGCGTCAGTCTTTGGGGAGTTCATTTTATCCTTAATATATAGTATATTGGTCAGGCTCAATTTGACTCTGTTAATCTTCTGGATGTCCAGAATAGGGATCTATAATGAAAAAAGACAAATGTGCAACATCTTTAATTTCTAGATAAGTCCCTCATATTAAAATGATTTTTTTTAACAAAAACTTCTGACTCCCATACCCATCAAACCAGGTCAAGCAAGTCCTTTGAACTTTCAATTTGTGAGACTAAAACAGTTTACATCCAACTCATCCTCCTTGATTGGAATATGTTGCACCCTCACATTATTGATGGTATTACTGTTTAAAATTCATTAAAGTCAGCTATTAAAAAACATCTGGCCAATTCTGCATTGAATCAAGTAGCTGAATTTGTATACTGTACATTTATTTTTCAATTGGACCAACTTCGTGTTCTGACATATTTATTTGAGTTGATTTCTCACTTACTGTTTCAGGTATAGATGACCTAAACATGGATACCTTCACATGTGGAACATGTAGCACTGTCGTCACTGATCTTGATGCTTTCCTCAGCCATAAACAAATAGGTACCTGTACCCCTGAGTCCACAAAAACATGTGAAAAGGATTCTGCATCCATCCTATCTGCCTCTGATTATATTGCTATTCCCACCAAAGCAACTGGGGAAGCCTCCAGAATTGACGTCTCTGAGGGCTCCACTGAAAATCATGTGACAATCATTGAAGTTATTGCTGTGGATGATCCAAATCCAGCTGCTATTGCTGTAGATAATCTCAATCCTGCTACTGCTGTTGCTGTAGATAATCTGAATCCTGCTACTGCTGTTGCTTGTGGTGATGAGAAGCAGGAGAAAGTTGTTTTGGTTGAGTCTACAAAAGGTAGGCATAATAAATATGCAAAATTTTTAATTTATAAAAAAAAACCATTTTGATGAAGTCAGTACCAGCAGCTCAAAAAGTTTAACTCTGATCTGATTTCACAATTACATGTAGTGATTACATGATGGGAATAGTCCTGTTACACTCCTGGCTGAGTGATTTCACATTTCATCATTACACTCTTCTCATAGCTCAGCTCAAGGGCTAGATGAAGCTGTGCTGCATGGAGCTCCCCATCAAAGGTGTGGTCTAGTAATTAGGTAAATTGATTGTTCACATAATTATACTATCTTGAATTAGACTAGTGTAAAGACTACATTTGACCAGCTTATGGAATAAAGCTGTGTGCAGTTTTATATGAGGGATAAATCTAGTTCAAAGGAAAATACCCTATGGCATCCTGAGTCGTATGTGCATCCATCTGTTTGTGTGTCAGTCAGTCAGTAAATCAGTACGTCGGTCAACAATTATTATGTAAGGTATTTTGGTGGCATGTGAACAGTTTAAATCCTATTGCAATCAAACTTGGGTCATAGCTGCACTATGGGAACTCTCATCTATTGGTGGTGTTCAAGGTCATATACTGAGGTCAAAGGTCATTTGAGGTCAACTTGTAAATAGGCTGAAAATACAAAATCTGGCCTCACATGAACAGTTTACATCCAATTACAAATATTATTATGTTTTGATGAATCCAAGTGTGTGAAAATATTGGATCCAACACATAATAATGATAAAATTGGATGCCTTACGCCCAATATTTATTGGTCTCGCTATAAGTTTTAAAATATTCAATATCCAATATAGTTCGACCAATAAATATGGGCTCAATTGATCCAATTTTATATCACACGTGAGTCAAATCTGCATTATGGGAGCTTAAATGTAATGGTGGTGTTCAAGGTCACATACTGAAGTCAAAGGTCATTTGAGGTCAAATTGGCCAAAAATGAAAAAAGGATGTCACAAAAACATTTACTATGTGTAGTGTTCTCTACCCATATCTTTGGAGGATCTATCTGGGACTGCCGTCCCTATTATTTTAGAGTTTCATACTTAAAACTTTGTAATACAATAACCATCCAACTGAGCTGAGTCAAGTCTTACTTTATAAGTATGATGTATTGTTATTGTATTAGATCCAAACTGAACTTCAAAACTAATATGCAGATATATGGCATGCAGTTTGAAGTAAGGATGTCTTATATGGCTTGACTTCAGTATTTATCAGGATTGCTATGTTCTTGAAGAGGTTCATTAGGTTCATCTTTTCAAAATCAAAAATTATTTACTGATCTGACAATTTTGACCATCTTGGAAGCTGCGGTGGCTATCTTCAGAGTGATGTTTGTGGATCTGACTTCTGTACACCAACAGAGGGTACATTGCCTTAGTAACACATAGTCTGTATCAAAATGATGGGTACCCATTAGTCCGAATAATCAGACCCAGAACAAATTATTAATTTCTGACATTATCGTGTACTGGGTCTGAACTGTTTTCATTCGAAATCTTGATGGCAAATTGGACAATAGAAGCACATGGTGCTACTTCACAGTTTTTTAATCCCCTATTCATGTTGCGTGAATCACTGATTTAGTCTCTATTGAGAACCATCCTTTTGATACTTGAGTATTTGGACAAGCGGAACAGGTTTGACAGGCCCCTTTGTCTACCTCTCTGTTTAGTAAACAAACGAGGAGGTCGAAATCGCCTCCTCGCCGAATCTGAAAGTCAGCGTAATAGTACGGCACTAGGTACCCATCAGTTTTGGCCATTTATTGACACATGACAATCCTATGTACTTCTTCAATATGTGTAAAATTGAATACTCAAGGTACACACAGGATTTACAGGGTTTTTTGACCTTTATAACATAAACATTCATCTATAAATAAGGCAGCTCCTATGGTGCATTTTGATGTGGCAGTCTTGTCCATAATCACTGGAAACTGATGGGTACCAATCATTTGATGCATCCTGTACACATATGATCATCTTCTAGATGCTAGTGCACCCTCTTTGTGTGCAGAATTTGGATCCAGACACACCTCTCTGAAGATGGCCATCATCTAAGATGATTGAAACTGTCTGGTCAGTAAATAATGTTTGGTTTTGACAAGATCAAATGTATAGGATTGCCATGACTGATAGGTTTGGGGCAGGCTACAAATTGTTTTATTTCAATTTTAAAAAATGAGGTGGGATTTTTATGGAGTCTCAACCATTTCTGCAATGTTACTATTAATTTGTGTTCATAAAACACACTTTTCGATCAGATAATCTTTTAATCATGAAACAAAAGGCGCTATATACTATTTATCTTAGGGAGTTAATGATCTCTGTGTGCATTTAACTGGACAAAGCTTCAAATCGTGCTCGTTTGCTCAAAGCAATGGCTCACACACAATTAAAGATACTGTACCGCATAGATGTGCACGGCAAACATCTATCTCAATGCATTGACTTCACGAAAAATAGTATACAATAATGATTTATTTGTTTTCTTGTGTTTTACAGACTCTACAAATGCACCTGTGATTTACGTATGTAATAACTGTGACACATACTCTGCCTCTGTGGAAGAAATTACATCACACTGCACCCAACAACACAATGTTAGCTCAGACATCACCAACTATTACAAAAGCATCAAGCCTCTGAGTCAACAAAGTTATGCTTCCATGGGTTCAGATGTTACCATGGATCCAAAAGTCAAGAGGAAAAGAGGTAGACCACCAAAGAATTCAAGAGCCTCTTCTAAACTTCTACAGTCAGCATCAGTTGTGGGGATTGGAAATGAGGCGATAGCAATTATGACTCTGGCGAATCAAGATGTAGCAGACGAGAAACCAAAACGTAAACGTGGGAGGCCACGTAAAACTGATCAAGTACCAGCACCACTCCCTACACCTCCTGCAGGGGAGACAAAAATACAGGCAGATAAATGTCAAACTTCTTTGGATGATGAGAATTTGATGTGTGGTAACTGCATGATGAAGTTTACTCGACTGAGACAGATGCATAGTCACAGATGCCTGGCTGATGATTCAGCAAAAGAATTGACAGAACACGAAGCAGAAGAGTCTGATGATGACACCTCTGATATGAAAGTACCCCAAGAAAAGAAATCTAAAATCATTCAAATCAATGTGAGTGAAGAAGACCAACTCAAAATAGAGAAGGAAATTAGTCAACATGAGATTCCCCAGTTTGTCAATGACAAAGCACCGGCACATCCTAGTAGCACCAAGTCCTCTTCTCTCAAAGTTTATACATGTCCTTATTGTGAGAAATTCTTCAAATTTAAACAGGGATGATTCATCATATACGCAGTACATACCGGATATAAACCATACAAGTGTCAACGGTGTAATTATGCATCCATAAGTAAAGGCAATTTGAAGATTCATGAGAGGAAACACACAGGAGAACGTTTTAAGTGCTCACTCTGTTCTTTTACATGCATTAGTAAAGGTCACCTCAAAGTTCACAACAAATCACATAAGAAAATACGCATCATCTGCGAGTTATGCCACAAAAATGTGTACAACTTACCTAATTTGTTGCGTCACCTGCAAACTTCACATAGAATTGATAAGCCAGGGAAAGCTCAGAAATATTATGAGACAAAAAGAATGGAAAGCCGCGAAGGGCAGCGTTCATTGTTGTTCCAATGCAATATTTGTATGAGGAAATTTAAGTCTAAACATTCTCATGATACACATTTGATGCTTCATCAAGATCAAAAACCTTTCCAATGCAGTATGTGCAATTACAAAACAGTCCGCCAACGATATTTGGACCAGCATTTTCAAAGACATCGTCAAGTGTACATTTGTTCTTATTGCAGTGAGAAACATTTAAGTATCCAACTTCTCACTGAGCATCTTCAATCCCACATGACTGTTGATAATGAACAAGATCAATGCTTCACTGACAGTATAAACTGTAGTATCTATTTGGCTGAAGTATTGGATCCAGAGCTTGAATCTGCTCATCTCAGCCGTGTAACATCAGGCGATCTTGATGCAACTTCAGTTGATTTCTTACAGGATACATCCACTATGACATCTGACAATATCAATGGTAGCTTGAAATATGGCGGTGATGTCGTCACAGAAGAAGAGCTGAAACAGATTTTTGGAGTTGATCAATGTATGCTGATGTATAAGAAACTGAATAAATTCACCCTAGATGCAATACAAAAGCTTTATGGAGAGCTTGAGTGCAAGGTGTGTGGTAAACTTTTTATGTATAAGGCATACTTGGATAATCATGCCAGGATTCATCAGGAAGAAAAAGAATTCAAATGTTTACATGAGAATTGTGATTATTCATCACATAGTCGAGAGAACTTGAAAATACACAAAGAATGCACACATAGTGGCAGACAGTACAACTGTACTGAATGTGGTTTCCAGACAACAAGCAGTGTATATCTACAAAGTCATATGCGCAAAACATGTTATACCTGATGCCTTCAAATGCACACAATGTGATGCCAGGTTCGGAGGAACAGGATATCAAAATCATATTGTCGATAACCATCCTGGCATGCTGCAAGAGGAGATCGAACAAATAATTGGGAGAAGAACGCACATTTATCGCAAGCAAGGAAAGGAGTGGTTTCAGTGCAAGAATTGTGCTCAGAAATTCCATAAAATTGCAGAACTTCGCCAGCATGTATGGATACATGAAGGTGTTGCACCTTATAAATGTGAAATATGTGGGCATGGTTCCAGAAACATGAGTAATCTCAAGTCACATATGATGCGACATTCTGACACAAAGACACACCTATGTGATGAGTGTGGGAAGGCATTCAAGACCAAAAACTCATTGAAAATACACAACTTGTCACAACATGCTAACATTGGTCAAAACGACACTTCCAAAATGCTCCTTATGTGCAATCTATGTGATTTTACATGCGTTCAAAAATCACAACTGAAGAAGCACTGGGATATGCATGGAAAAATAAGACCATATAGGTGTGGTATTTGTATCCAGTATTTTTGCAACACTAAAAGTGGTTTGAGAAGTCATTACAGCAAGCAACACCCAGAAGTTGAATTTGATGAAACTTTGTTGCAAGATATGCAGGTACCTGAGGACACTGATAATGGATCACTTGAAACTATCACACAGTATAAATGTACACAGTGTGAAACTGTTTGTTCATCATATCACATTCTGGAAGATCACCTCCTCAAACAACATAATGTTGAGATAGCGGGGACAAGCAGTGAGGAGACGGCAGCAGGTGCTCTGATCCAAGCAGCAGCAATGGCAGAGAGTAGCAGTGAACAAGTTGTGACAGGTGACTCGGATTTACACATTAAACTACCCAGTAATAGTGCAGTACAACTTCTACAACAGATCATTAATATGCAAGGTAGGTGGTTAGTCACGATACACGTTCAATTAGGGATTCAATCATGTTTCACCGTTGTTCATCACCGATTAACAACGATGTGTTCGCGTCGTCTGCATGGTTTACTTTGCGAGGGCAGCTTTACCTGCCTGAGCTGCACTGGACGCGAGTTGTTAATCGGTGATGAACAACGGTTTAGCTGCACTGGATGCGAGTTGATAATCGGTGATGAACAATGGTGAAACATGATTGAATCCCTTTCAACAACGAAAACAAGCTAAATGTTGTCTAATTCTCATGATTCTTCCATTCGAAATATCCGTTTGTTATTGCCACTCAACCTTAAGATCTGTGATTTCTATATTGATAGCCTATCAGCAATAAAAGAATGAAGCGGTAATGTTTAGCTGTTACTTTTTAAATAGTATTAAGAAAGTGTTTACGCATAAGCGGAAAAGTGTGGATTCATCACAGATTAACAACGCTTGGCTCCTGTACAAAGGAATAGGAAGAGTTGTTCTAATGGAACCCTCTCAATTCTCAATGAGGCTTACGTATCATTGCTCAAGCTACAAATTGGGATTTCTCAAGACAGCAGCATCCGTGTGTGATATACATTTGTACACATGATCATAAGCATTGCAACTGTATCCCGATATGGCGCCAAGTGACTACGCCCTACAGATACACTACTTTTGATTGCACATGTATCACAGGCAGACGTTACTGTCTTGAGGAAGCCAAATGGACTATAGTCTGATAATAATGATTTATGTCTGCTTCAAGATTATGCCAAAATTGGAACAAATTTGTATTTTATTGGGTGAAGTTTTAATGCCCCTCAGCATGGGCTTCCTTGGGTGGAGGATTTCAGAATAAAACATGAAGTTTTGTCTTATAAAGCATGACTTGTATCCATGAAGTGGATCTCAACGTGCTGTTGTGAAGTGTAATTTAATGCAGCTTTTAAACACAATGTGATGAACCAAATAACACTGGGCAGGAATATGGAAAGAGGTCATATTTTTGTCATTATCATTTTTCTATTTGCAAGGCCTAGGACATTTATCAAGTGGGAGTGAGAGTCAAGTCCAGATTCAGCTACCAATCCCAAATTCTATGAGTGAAGCTACTTCAGCAGGTGTGGAGAACTCTACAGTACCTGTGTATGCCATCAACGAAGACCAGGCTATGATTCATGCTGTAACAGAAGGAACAACTAGTCAGTCTGGAGTGTCTGAAGGACAAGAGCAAGGTAGGGCTACCGTACACAATGGTTTGCTAAAAAAAGCGCAGTGATTTATAGTCAGTCTGGAGTATCTGAAGGACAAGAGCAAGGTAGGGCTACCTTACACAATGGTGTGCTAAAAAAAGCACAGTGATTTATAGTCAGTCTGGAGTATCTGAAGGACAAGAGCAAGGTAGGGCTACCTTACACAATGGTGTGCTAAAAAAAGCACAGTGATTTATAGTCAGTCTGGAGTATCTGAAGGACAAGAGCAAGGTAGGGCTACCTTACACAATGGTTTGCTAAAAAAAGGCGAGTGATTTATAGTCAGTCTGGAATGTCTGAAGGACAAGAGCAAGGTAGGGCTACCTTACACAATGGTTTGCTAAAAAAAAAAAGCACAGTGATTTATGGTCAGTCTGGAGTATCTGAAGGACAAGAGCAAGGTAGGGCTACCTTACACAATGGTTTGCTAAAAAAAGGCACAGTGATTTATAGTCAGTCTGGAGTATCTGAAGGACAAGAGCAAGGTAGGGCTACCTTACACAATGGTTTGCTAAAAAAAGGCGCAGTGATTTATGGTCAGTCTGGAGTATCTGAAGGACAAGAGCAAGGTAGGGCTACCTTACACAATGGTTTGCTAAAAAAAGGCGCAGTGATTTATAGTCAGTCTGGAGTGTCTGAAGGACAAGAGCAAGGTAGGGCTACCTTACACAATGGTTTGCTAAAACAAAGCACAGTGATTTATAGTCAGTCTGGAGTGTCTGAAGGACAAGAGCACGGTAGGGCTACCTTACACAATGGTTTGCTAAAAAAAAGGCACAGTGATTTATAGTCAGTCAGGAGTGTCTGAAGGACAAGAGCAAGGTAGGGCTACCTTACACAATGGTTTGCTAAAAAAAAGCACAGTGATTTATAGTCAGTCTGGAGTATCTGAAGGACAAGAGCAAGGTAGGGCTACCTTACACAATGGTTTGCTAAAAAAAGGCGCAGTGATTTATAGTCAGTCAGGAGTGTCTGAAGGACAAGCGCGCAGTAGGGCTACCTTACACAATGGTTTGCTAAAAAAAAAAGCACAGTGATTTATAGTCAGTCTGGAGTATCTGAAGGACAAGAGCAAGGTAGGGCTACCTTACACAATGGTTTGCTAAAAAAAGGCGCAGTGATTTATAGTCAGTCAGGAGTGTCTGAAGGACAAGAGCACGGTAGGGCTACCTTACACAATGGTTTGCTAAAAAAAAAAAAGCACAGTGATTTATAGTCAGTCTGGAGTATCTGAAGGACAAGAGCAAGGTAGGGCTACCTTACACAATGGTTTGCTAAAAAAAAGGCGCAGTGATTTATAGTCAGTCAGGAGTGTTTGAAGGACAAGAGCACGGTAGGGCTACCTTACACAATGGTTTGCTACAAGAGCAAGGTAGGGCTATATTGCACAATGTTTGGTTAAAAAAAAGCACAGTGATTTATAGTCAGTCTGGAGTGTCTGAAGGACAAGAGCAAGGTAGGGCTACCTTACACAATGGTTTGCTAAAAAAAAACACGGTGATTTATGGTCAGTCTGGAGTATCTGAAGGACAAGAGCAAGGTAGGGCTACCTTACACAATGGTTTGCTAAAAAAAAAAGCGCAGTGATTTATAGTCAGTCAGGAGTGTCTGAAGGACAAGAGCAAGGTAGGGCTACCTTACACAATGGTTTGCTAAAACAAAGCACAGTGATTTATAGTCAGTCTGGAATGTCTGAAGGACAAGAGCAAGGTAGGGCTACCTTACACAATGGTTTGCTAAAACAAAGCACAGTGATTTATAGTCAGTCTGGAATGTCTGAAGGACAAGAGCAAGGTAGGGCTACCTTACACAATGGTTTGCTAAAACAAAGCACAGTGATTTATAGTCAGTCTGGAGTATCTGAAGGACAAGAGCAAGGTAGGGCTACCTTACACAATGGTTTGCTAAAACAAAGCACAGTGATTTATAGTCAGTCTGGAATGTCTGAAGGACAAGAGCAAGGTAGGGCTACCTTACACAATGGTTTGCTAAAACAAAGCACAGTGATTTATAGTCAGTCTGGAATGTCTGAAGGACAAGAGCAAGGTAGGGCTACCTTACACAATGGTTTGCTAAAAAAAAGCACAGTGATTTATAGTCAGTCTGGAGTATCTGAAGGACAAGAGCAAGGTAGGGCTACCTTACACAATGGTTTGCTAAAACAAAGCACAGTGATTTATAGTCAGTCTGGAATGTCTGAAGGACAAGAGCAAGGTAGGGCTACCTTACACAATGGTTTGCTAAAACAAAGCACAGTGATTTATAGTCAGTCTGGAGTGTCTGAAGGACAAGAGCAAGGTAGGGCTACCTTACACAATGGTTTGCTAAAAAAAAGCGCAGTGATTTATAGTCAGTCTGGAATGTCTGTAGGGCTACCTTACACAATGGTTTGCTAAAACAAAGCACAGTGATTTATAGTCAGTCTGGAGTATCTGAAGAGCAAGGTAGGGCTACCTTACACAATGGTTTGCTAAAAAAAGCACAGTGATTTATAGTCAGTCTGGAGTGTCTGAAGGACAAGAGCAAGGTAGGGCTACCTTACACAATGGTGTGCTAAAAAAAAGCACAGTGATTTATAGTCAGTCTGGAGTGTCTGAAGGACAAGAGCAAGGTAGGGCTACCTTACACAATGGTTTGCTAAAAAAAAAGGCGCAGTGATTTATAGTCAGTCTGGAGTGTCTGAAGGACAAGAGCAAGGTAGGGCTACCTTACACAATGGTTTGCTAAAAAAAGCACAGTGATTTATAGTCAGTCTGGAGTGTCTGAAGGACAAGAGCAAGGTAGGGCTACCTTACACAATGGTTTGCTAAAAAAAGGCGCAGTGATTTATAGTCAGTCTGGAGTGTCTGAAGGACAAGAGCAAGGTAGGGCTACCTTGCACAATCGTTTGCTAAAAAAAAGCACGGTGATTTATAGTCAGTCTGGAGTATCTGAAGGACAAGAGCAAGGTAGGGCTACCTTACACAATGGTTTGCTAAAAAAAAAAAAGCGCAGTGATTTATAGTCAGTCTGGAGTGTCTGAAGGACAAGAGCAAGGTAGGGCTACCTTACACAATGGTTTGCTAAAACAAAGCACAGTGATTTATAGTCAGTCTGGAATGTCTGAAGGACAAGAGCAAGGTAGGGCTACCTTACACAATGGTTTGCTAAAAAAAGCACAGTGATTTATAGTCAGTCTGGAGTGTCTGAAGGACAAGAGCAAGGTAGGGCTACCTTACACAATGGTTTGCTAAAACAAAGCACAGTGATTTATAGTCAGTCTAGAGTATCTGAAGAGCAAGGTAGGGCTACCTTACACAATGGTTTGCTAAAAAAAGCACAGTGATTTATAGTCAGTCTGGAGTGTCTGAAGGACAAGAGCACGGTAGGGCTACCTTACACAATGGTGTGCTAAAAAAAGCACAGTGATTTATAGTCAGTCTGGAGTGTCTGAAGGACAAGAGCACGGTAGGGCTACCTTACACAATGGTTTGCTAAAAAAAGCACAGTGATTTATAGTCAGTCTGGAGTGTCTGAAGGACAAGAGCAAGGTAGGGCTACCTTACACAATGGTTTGCTAAAACAAAGCACAGTGATTTATAGTCAGTCTAGAGTATCTGAAGAGCAAGGTAGGGCTACCTTACACAATGGTTTGCTAAAAAAAAGCACAGTGATTTATAGTCAGTCTGGAGTGTCTGAAGGTCAAGAGCAAGGTAGGGCTACCTTACACAATGGTTTGCTAAAAAAAAAAAGGCGAGTGATTTTTATAGTGTGCTACGCTGGCACAACACCTAGACGTTAATCCACAAGCCTCAGCACACTTTACAGGTTGTTGCTGACCACTACGGGCTCCACATCATTCCATAAACCATTAAACAACAATTCAGGGACTTTGCTACTTCAAGAGCGCACACCCTAGACATTCCAACAAATAACCATCGCAACCAGGATCAGCTCCCCGAGTTTCGTACGGGTTACAACGAGACAAATTAGCAGTAAGTTCCTTGTCTAGCTTGTCAAGCTAACTCAATTTTCCCACGAGCGCATTTAGGCACCGCCAGGTTCAAACCCGCAACCTCTCGCACCATAGTCGAATGCCTTATCGATTGAGCTAACTTGACTGCTAAGGGTGGGTAGGTATGGATAATAGACAGGCTTCTATGATGGCAATCTGTTACAGCATTATGTTTTAACAAGTTTGCTCTCAGACATACAAAGTTGTTAAGTTTTCTTCACTTCTTCAGGACTTTGCAATGGCATAAAAACTGTAATAAAAGATGTATCATTCAACCTGCAGCACCTGAGCTTGGGACATTGAATCCTTGTCAGATGTGAGTCACAACAGATAGTGGTATATGAGTGTGTGACTAGAGGGGCTGATTAGAGGTAGAGGGGCAATTAATGCATAATGACTTGTAAAGCGCAATGATCTTAATGTAATTGCGCTAAATAAATATGTGGGGTTGTTTTCTGTTTTTGCTTCTATTTTTTAACCTTAATTTTGTGAAGTATTTGCAAAGCTCTGGGACATACCAAAGGTCACAAAGTTGTTTGTCTTTATTTCTACCATGCATCATAGAAGGCTCATCAATAATGCAAGTACAGTTCCGTGTTGAAGATGGAGAGGTTGGACAGCAGATTTTATCACTCAAGGAGGCAGTGATGGGCAAACTTATGTTGAGGTCCCACCAGAGATGCAACAAGCTGAGTAAGTGACCATAATGACCGCAAGGATGTTTTGAGATAATCAGTGATGGCAAATGATGCAGAAATAACCAAGTTGCAACCCTATTACTTTGTACACATCATGCATTCAGTAGCATTGCCAGCATGGGGCAGAGTGCCCCTGACAAAAAATAAAAGAGAAAATTAGTGCCCCTCGGACAAAAAATGAAAGAGAAAATTGGGAAGGGAAAAGAAAAAGAGCAAGGAGCCCATTTTCCACCAAAATTCAGCCCGCTCATGGGCCAAAATAGTATAAAATACCAAATTTAGGGGGGAAAATAATGTAAATGCAATTTTTTTTATGCGCTTACTTACGCATGCACATTTTCCCAATTAAGCCTTTGTGGAATCTCAAAGACTTGACATTTACAATCTCTTTAATAAAAACCAGGTATATCTAATACCAGGTTAATTTTGCCCCCCTGATCAAGAAAGCTGGCTACATGCATGCATGCCTGCCATGAGTTTTCACTTTCCGTCAATATGGTTAAAGTTTACAATAGCAAGCTCCATTGTCTGTGTGCACTCGCCATGATTGAACATGTTGAATAAGGTTATTGTCATGTGCACAAATTAATTGTGATTATTGCTAAACTTTCCTAACCAATCATAAGCTTCCCATAGTTTCAGATACAAGGGTCATTCAAAAGTTCTACCTCCATCATCATATCTCTGTTATCTTGGGTGCCAGCCAATTGAAAATACCCATGATTATACTCTTAAATCTAGGCTACAAAATAAAAGTTATTTGATGAAGATATGTTGGTTAAAGCGAATACAGATTTGGTACATCGGAAACGGTTAAAAACTGAAGCCAAAAGTTTAGTACGCATCATATTGTAGCTTTGGATAATGTCCATAAAAATATTTTCAAGTTGTGGTTGTCCAACTGCTTACTCAGGATGAATATTTTCGCCATATTTGAGCTCCCTAATATGCATTGAGACTTCAAAACTAAATGAAACATGTTTTATATGAGATGAAACATGGAAGGGTTCAACAGACACACAAATGTTAGTGAAATTTAGCAGATTTTGACTAAACTATGTTGAAGGGTAATTCATATTTATGTCTTATTTTAAGCAATGGATGCATCTTAACATGGAAATGAGATGAACAGTTTGTTAATAACCTTGAATATAATAACGAAATACAAAGACTTATTTGGTTTTAACTTATGAACCAATTAATATGACTTGAACCAACAAGTGCTGACCCGATCAAAGTCAACAACCTATTAAAAAGGGTCAATACGAGGCTAATCTAAACAAAATTCACGATACTCAGTAAAACTGTACTATCTGCAAGCATTAGATATTGATTTAATTATCTTAACAAAAATTAAGCAATTTAATCATTTTCAGAAATAAGTCTAATGATTTCCAGTATTTTCCACATAAATGTTGGTGACCTTTTTAATCAAAATTAGTCTTTCTTTTCAGACCGTTCCCGATGTACCAAATCGGTATTCACTTAAACCAACACTTCTTTTAAGATGTGTTAAAACAACCAAATTTCACAAATCACATTTTAATCAAATAACTTTTATTTTGTAGCCAAGATTTAAGAGCATAAGCATGGGTAATTTTAATATCCTGGCACGTAAGATAACAGAGATGTGAATGTGATGATGGAGGTAGAACTTTTTGAATGACCCTCGTATATACCAACTTTAGACCAATCACAGGACTGGTGTGATTCAGATCACCGATATTAATAATATTCTGACTTGCTATTTCCTTGTTCAAACCACATTCAAATAGATATGAGTTATTTAGTTGGAAAAACTTCCTTAGTAGAGAAATTAAAAGGAAAACGAAAGGATGCCATGATAGATGGCTACAGGATATGTGTATCAAAGTTGACAATGCACACCAGGCAGCAAAGTCCAAGGAAGTGTATTCAACAATTAAGAAGATCACAAAGAAGTCAAGATCATCAGCAGAGTACCAAAGCAAATCAACATTAAAATAGATGAGAAACAACTTGTCCAGGTTAAAAAGTTCACCTACCTGGGAGGAACAATCAGCCAACACGGATCCTGCACAGATGACATATAACTCCGAATAGGGAAAGAAATAGGGGCCGCTCAGAAACTTCAAAACATAGGGAATTCCAAGGACATCCAAACACATACCAAGACAGAGCTATACAAAGTCCTTGTCCTTTCAATATTGCTTTACGGAGCCGAGACCTGGACACTGAAGAAAGTCGATGAGGACAGAATCCTCGTCGTTGAGATGATGTGTTTAAGGAAGATATTGGGTGTCACAAGACTGGACAAAATCCGCAACACAGCAATCAGGAAACGCCTAGGTATAGAGCAATCTGTTGTCGATGGGGTAACTCAAAAAAGACTCTGCAAAGAATGACACCATCACGTTAGCCCAAACTACTGATTGATGCTCACATCCAAGGGGACAGACCCAGAGGTAGACCACCTAAACAATGGCTAGATTGCATTAAGGCTGACTGCACCAAATTAAACCTGAAGTCTGTGGTGGTGGCTGGGCACCAATCCATAAACAGACAGAAATGGAGGACCATTGTGAAACCCCATGTTGGAGTGAACAGCATAGGTCAAGGTAGGTCATTTAGTTGGAAAACAGGATAAAATTGACCATTACTTTGAAACATAGTATCATCTGTTATGGCAAACTGTGGTCATCTAGCAATTTATCTTTTACTTGCCAACTATGTTTAGCACAAGTTTTCTGGAATAATTAATCCGGATTCTGGAATTATATAATTTTTATTTACATTTCCAGAATTGGATGATACAATAACATGTCAGAATATTATTAATTAGTCTGCTCTGCCATTGGTCTGTGATTGGTCTAAAGTTGATATATCACAAAAGAGTTTCTTTTTGGGGAAGGGGGTGATACCCCAGAGCATATTTCCTGATATCTCACATTCCCAAAATAATTAACAAGCAAGTACTTAGCTTGACATGCTCAATTTGTTTGCACTTTAATCATGATGTCACATTATTATTTATTCATTTTTGGCCCCCACATCCACCAGGCCTGGAAAAATGTGGAAAGTGGGAAGCTCCTGCCCGGAAATTTGGAAGTTTGAGGAAATTAATGTACTTAAGTAAAGAAATACATCAGAATTTTGAGGGAAATTTGGCTTTTGAAGGATATTTTGATCATCTTCCAGAGAAATTGTCATTTTTCCAGCCCTGACATCCACTCTGCAGCTTTAATGCAGTAACCGATCAACTTTAGTGAATAGATGCGGTGCCCTGATGTGCTGTATAGATTTGTGTCATGCTATTTGCATATTTATGAATATTAATGAGCTTATTTGTATATTTTTCCTACATTTGTCATTAATCCATTCTGCAGTTTAGTACAAAGACCAATCAACTTCATTATTATGTCTTCAGAATCTTGCATCCTATACTTTGTACATAACCTGTCTGTCTGATAAATCTGTGTATCGGCTGTCCGATAAATTTGTGTATCGGTCTGTAACCTCTTTATAGAGTGCATAGTTCATATACTTTATATACTAAAGTCACAATGTATGTCTTTTTTGGTGTGATTTTTTTGCCATACTATGACCAAAAATAACATTTTTTACCAAAAATCACATTTTCACCAAAAACCATTTTTTACCAAAATCACATTTTTACCAAAATCACATTTTGAGCAGATATCACAATTTTAAGCAGTCATGTTTTGACCAAAAATGTTTTCTACTGAAACTCTTTTTTAAACTAAAATTGTGTTTTTAACCAAAAAGATTCTGAAGACATAATAATGATAAAATTGACGGATTCTTTCAGATGATACCTGAATTTATCGATCTCGCTAGAGTTTTCAAATATCACGCTCGACTTTGTCTCGCATGATATTTGAAAACTCTAGCTCGACCGATAAATTCAGGTATCATGCTCAATCCGTCCAATTTTATATCAGTATCGGTGTCTGATAAATTTGTGTATCGGTCTGTAACCTCTTCATAGTTCATATACTTTATATGCAAAAGTCACCATGTATGTCTCTTCCGGTTTGATTTTTTTTGCCATTTTGACCAAAATCATTTTTTGACCAAAAATCATATTTTTGACCATAAATCACATTTTTGACCAAAAATCATATTTTTGAGCAGAAATCACATTTTTAATTTTAACAAAAATCACATTTTCTCATTTTCTACTAAAACTCGCTTTTTTTGCTCAAAATCATGTTTTTGACCAAAAAAGATTCTGAAGATATAATAATGATAAAATTGATGGATATTTTTAGATGATACCTGAATTTATCGATCTCGCTAGAGTATATTTGAAAACTCGAGCTCGACCGATAAATTCAGGTATCATGCTCAATCCGTCCAATTTTATATCAAACTTGGTATGGGGATTGGATATGTTAGCCTGAAGTGCTCTACAGTTGCAGTTTTATGTAATGTTATTTGCATTATATTAATGAGCTTATTTGTATATTTTGCCTATATTTCATTAATCCACTCTGCACTTATTTACACACCTTTGTGTGGGGGCCACCGCATAATTCTAGTTTTGAGGTAGTTGCAGTGCTATTATTTTAAAGACTTAACCTGATATCGGATTGGCCCGTTACATGCGTCCGGTAAAATATCGGATTGGCAGAAATTAGTTAATGCTTACCGATAATACAGTGAAAAAAGCAACCACAACAGTGAGATTTTTAATGCAGAAATTAGTCTTTTTACATATGAGAGTCTACTCCATCCTCGCAGGTTGCCCCTTTGATAGATATTCATCATTAGCTGAAGGAAAACATCATTGTAATGTAAATGAACATGATCACCGCAATTAATATGCATAAAATTGGATTGGATACCGGCTGAGGACAAAAGTCATCTGGGCTTATTTTATGATTTAGATTCCATTTATTGCTCAAGTTATTTATATATCTAATAATTTTTCAAACAATATGCCAATCTTCTGTGTACAAATAAAACATTGTATGTGGTATTGTGGTACATATGATTTTTCAACTTTCTCTCACAAGGAAAAATACTAATGTTGACTTGAGAATATTAGCAACAGATGTACCCCTAGGCTGATATGGCAGGCCTAGATTTCGACGAGAATCACAGAATCGATTCTCGTAAGATTCTTGCCAGAGAATCAACTTCTCTCATTGTATCATACAGTAAGTGCAGTGACTATGATGGATTTTGATTCTCGCAAACCAAGACGAAATTTAGGCCCTGTATGGGCCATTTTGGGATACAGGGGAAAGCTTACATGTATCCTAGGTTACCCTTCTCCTATCATCTCTTTTGCTTTGCATTATTTTTTTTTTTTTTTTTCAGATTTCCATATCATCAGGAGATGAAGCCAACCTAAATACAATACAGCACCAGCAGCAGACCCAAGATGACACTACACAGGTTGCAATGCAGCAGGATTCCACTGATATCACAAATGTTGAAATACCGTCATAAGTCTGTTCTGTTGAAAATAGCTATATCATTGTCATTGATATGTAAAGCTTTTGACGGACAATTGACCAAGAGTTGCAGGTACAACTCGCACAGACTAGCCATACTTGGGTTCACATTGAGCATGCTGTCAAATGGCCCTAGTACGCAATTTGTATACACTCTCTCTGTGGGATTAGGTTAAAGCCATATTATAACATTTGCTAAGGAGGACGCCCTCACTGATTTTTAAAATTCATTTTTTACACGATTATATTGTACTTTATTAAACCAATATACCCTGCAAAAATCAAGACTCTAGGTGCTGTAGTTTTGTCAAAATCCAAGATTTTGAATAAAACGATGGAACCGGCGTTTTATTATTACGATGGAATTATTAGTCGAACGCATACACGATGATCATAACACACAGTACGTACACGGCGTGCGGGACGGTGATCTACACAACAAAAGGTCATACCATAACATGACCGAAGGAGTGGTACGTATTAGCGACATGTGGCCTGGTAGTAAATTAAAATTTACTTTGCTCTCCGTAGATGTTCGGCTCAAAAATAATAAAAGGGGATATATCTGACAGTAAAAACTAACATTTTATGGCAAAGAAATGCTAATCTATTTTGTATGAAAATGTTATAATATGGCTTTAATTAGCATGCAAGA